>NC_052635.1:4114457-4264304 GCF_016161935.1 Mauremys reevesii
GGCCAGACCCTGCACCCCACATTTTTTTACATGATGTTTATAAAGGGCTCTTATCCTAAGCGCTTCACAGGAGTTCGCTAATGGCACAAACAGGATTTGGAAAGACCGTTAAGTGTCCGCCGAGACCCCCAGCGATTTTCAAGTGGTCTGTGGAAAATGAGTTTGACAGCAAAACCAATCAAGGAACCTCACTTTATTTCCATTTACTTGCTAATACTTACAGGAGGAGGATGAAGAAAACAAGAATGAAAACCGGGGGCAGGGGAGATAACAGAGAATGTTCCTTTTCTTGGCAGGGTCCCAAGGGGGGCCGAAAAATGAAGCTGATCACAGGGCCCCACTCACTCTAAATCCGCCACTGCCCCTCCTCTTCGTAGGCAGCCTAGCCCTGGGGAGAGTCACCTTCGCACTTGCGGGCATGGGCCTGCTTTGTGGTGGCAGTGCCCTCGTGGTACACCTGGCAAGTGTACGTCTTGCCCGCCAGCCACGCGCTCTGGGGGACACTGGCATTGCTGCGGATGCTGTAGGTGCGGCCGTCGGTGTCCTTCGTGGCAGGGTTGAGCTCACTGTGAAGTAGCCCATGCTCGCCGTCCACCAGCCATTCCACCGTCAAAGCCTTGGGGTAGAAGCCGGAGATTAAGCACACCAGCTGGACGGTGCCTGGGTTGGTGGTGCAGGAGTAGAAGACTTCCACCTCGGGGGCATGGGGTTTAATGGGGGTGGGCTCTGGGAGAAGGGTGACGGGTTAGTTTTTGTACAGACCCCTCCTGAGCCGCCCCCCGCACTCCCTGCAGCACAGCGACCCCTGCTGAGCCCCCCCCGCTCCCTGCAGCCCGGCGCCCCCTGCTGAGCCCCCCGCTCCCTGCAGCACAGCGACCCCTGCTGAGCCCCCCCCGCTCCCTGCAGCCCGGCGCCCCCTGCTGAGCTGCCCCCCGGTCCCTGCAGCCCGGCGCCCCCTGCTGAGCCCCCCGCTCCCTGCAGCGGCACCCCCTGCTGAGCCCCCCGGTCCCTGCAGCACAGCACCCCCTGCTGAGCCCCCCGCTCCCTGCAGCCAGTCGCCCCCTGCTGAGCCCCCTGCTCCCTGCAGCCCGGCGCCCCTGCTGAGCCCTCCGCTCCCTGCAGCCCGGTGCCCCTGCTGAGCCCCCGCTCCCTGCAGCACAGCGCCCCTGCTGAGCCCCCGCTCCCTGCAGCCAGTCACCCCCTGCTGAGCCCCCCACTCCCTGCAGCACAGCACCCACTTTCCAGCCCTCTGCCCCTTTCCCTGCATTGCAGTGCCCATCGCTTCTCTTGGCGCGGTCTCTCTTTTCATCCCTCCACCCTTCGGTGCCTCCACACCCAACACTATCTACCTGCCCCCATTCACTCCCATCTCTCTGAGGTGTCTCTCTCCATCCACCCACCCACCCCAGCGACTCCATCAGCTCACAGCACTAGCAGGCTCCCATCCTCTCTCCCTGCAGCAGTCACCAGAGCAGGGACCTGAGAGACCCCCAGCCCCTCCCTCCCTCCCAGGCCGCGCCGCGCCGTCCCTACTTGGGATTTCCTTGGAGATGCTGGAGCTGGTGGGCTGGTGCTGTACGGTGCAGCTATAGGTGTCAGACTCCCAGCTGCTGGCCGGGACGGTGACCTGGCTGCTGAGCGAGTAGAGGCCGCTGGAAGGTTGCAGCACGGAGGGATAGGTCCTCACGCCCGAGGAGCCGACGTTGGGGCCCCATGTCACGGTGACCGGCTCGGGGAAGTAGCCTTTGGCCAGGCAGCCGAAGGTGACCTGGGAGGTGGTGACTTCGCCGGTGCAGGAGGTCAGGGGGAAGACAGACGGGGCCGTGGCACTAGCTGCAAAGGGAGAGAGAGCGAGGCCATGAGACACAGCCCCACTGAGCCCTGCCCCGCTCCGTGCAGCACAGGCCCTAGCGGGGCACTGGGGCAGCACTCAATGCCGGGGGAGAGCGTCCCTTAGCGAGCCCCACTCTGCTCCATTCACACAGCACAGTTTGGGGTGAGACTGTTGACAGTTGCAAGGTCTTACTAATGTCTGTGTGTAAGTGGGCGCCTGAGATAGGCTGCCCCCCGTCTTCCAGGGTGTGTCACAGACTGAGCAGGATCAGGGCCCCCAGTTCACTTGGTGCTAAACAGACCCAGTGTGTGATCGGGGCCCCATTACACCGGGTGCTGCAGAGAGACACAATGACAGACAGTCCCTACCCCACAGAACTTACAGGCCAAATAGGCAAGATAAAGGAAGGGTCAGAGGGGAAACTGAGGCAGAGAGTGAGGAAGGGACCTGGTCACAGCAGGTTGGTGGCACAGCCAGGTAGAGAACCCAGGAGTCCTGTGTCCCACCCTCTGCTCTGTGGACTGGATGATGCATTGTGCTGTGCCGCTGGTCAGCAGTAACACGGGTTGATTTCACAGAGTGGAGGGTTGTTCCAAGTAATTTGCACTGGGTTGCTCCTGAGGGAATTAGGTGCCGAAGTGGCAGAGAAATTCCCCTTGGAGAAATCACAGCATCTGCAGCTGGAAAACAACCCAAGTTTTTGACCGGGGAACTGAAATTGGGAGACACTTCTGGGGTCTCCGAAAAAGTGTCATGCCACTAACGTTCGGGTTTTCAGGTCTCCAACTGAAGACATGCAGAAGTTATTCTGGCAATTTTAGCTTAGGTACGAATATTAAATGTTATATTCTCATTAGGCTCCTAGGTTCATTGCTAACATCCTCAGCCCCTAGTGGCCAGTTAGCAATTCTGTATCTCAAACACACGTCGTTAGAGTCCTGAGAACTCACTTGAGACACCGGTAGGAGGGACTGGGACTGTCCAATTGAACCCGGGACATATGGGCCCTTTGGGTTAGAGTTTGGGTTATAATTATACATGGGGAGGAGGATGAAGGGTTCGCGGTTAGGGTTAGGTGCTGGGGTTAAGGGCTATAGGTAGCTGGGGTAGAATTAAGGGCGATGGTTTAATGGTTTGGGTCAAATACCCTTCCACCCTCAAGTTCAATATTTGACGTGTTGTGATTGGATTTCTAGCCAATTTTTCAGCCATTCAACCTTCAGATACCAACCGGTTCTGCTGCCATTTCCCAGAGGGAGTTAGTGAGACTCTTGGGTCCTATCCCCACGGGGTCAGTTTGCCACGATGACTCAAAATTCTGGGATACTTGTGTGATGGAGCAGGGACTGTCTGTGTGGGAGATGGGAGAGCCAGGGAGGATTTTAGGTGAGAGACAGGTAGTCAGCCTGTAACATGAGCTAGGCCTGGGGGAGGGGAGATCGACACCTCTGCCCGGGAGCTGGACAAAGGAAAGAAGCTGAGGGGAGAGGGTGGGGTCAGTTTTCGGTTTGGGAGCTGGGTGGTGGGATTGCAGGGGAACCTAGGCTGGAATCCAGACACCCTGAACCCCCAGAAAGGCCACATTGAGGGGTCCTGGCTCTGAACATGAGCTCTGCTGTAGCCTGTGTTCCTGTTGTCCAATAAACCTTCTGTTTTACTGGCTGGCTGAGAGTCACTGTGAGTCCCAGGAAGAGGGGTGCAGGGCCGGACTCCCCCACACTCCGTGACAACTTGATACCCAACTGGAGACACAGAAACCCTAGTGCTCAGAGGGTCAGGTGGGGAGGTTCGGGTTAGAGCTGGGGTTATGGTTAGGGGTATAATTGGTTGTTAGTACTTGTATCACAGTGGTCTAGAAAACCCAATTTAGGACCAGGACCCATCGCACCGGGAGCTTTACAGAGAAATAACAGTGAGGACTCTACTGATCCCAGCACCATTGCAGCCTGAGCAATCTAAAGTCAGGGTTCGGGGGATAAGGTTGGGACGTTGGGGTTAGGGGTTAGGGGTTGGGTTTGAAGAGGGGGTCAGAGTTGGGGGTCAGAGTTAGGGAGGAAGGGTTAGAGAGCCGGGGTTAAGGATGAGGCTAGGACTTTAGGGAAAGGGGGAGGATTAGGGTGTTGGGGTTAAGGAATGGGTGCATCTGTCGAGGGTTAGGATGCTGGGGTTAGGGTCATGGTTAGGGGGCTAGAACAGAGTTGGGGGTCTAAGCAGTTGGGTTTAAGGTTTGGTTTAGGGTCATAGTTCTGGGGTTAGGGTAAAAAACCTTCCCTCCCCCAAACTCAGCAGTCGACTGGTTATCACCACCCCTAGCTCACGACCTTCCTAGCCAGGTTCCCACTCAAGAAACCACTCGGATTCTAACCAATTGGGATGAAGATTTTCTGGACACTTTCCCAAACTCTGCAGGAGAAATCTCCCAAGAAGTCCAGCTGCCTCACTTTCTAGGTGCCCAGAGCTGAGGCGCCTTGGGGAGCACTTACCGGGGTCTGCATCTCCAGTGGGGTTTAGCCGGAGATGTCAGAGCTCGTTCCCCCGGAAAGGAAGCCCAACGCGTCTCCAGCTGAGTGCGCCGCAGAAACGGAGCCAGCTCAACTCAAAGGCCAAGCTAGGAAGCTGACCCCTGAGCTGTTGCCTCTGAGCTGCCAGTTACGTCCAGCCCCAGGCAGCCGAGCTCACATCTAGCTGTGCTGGGAATCCCCCCGCCCGGCTCTCAGCATGGAGCATGAGCGCAGAGCTGCTGCAGGGAGGCAGGGCCGGCTCAGGGAGACGCGTTCCTGCACTCGCTGAGGTCAGGGGGTTCCCTCTGACCAGGGACACGCCAAAGGGGAAATTTGTGCCTCAGTTTAGAAAGTTTTTGTTTGCAAATATTTGTTACTGGGCTAAAGATAGGAGACAATAAAATCCCCTTAAAAGAATTCAGCTCTTCCCCTGAATGTCTAGTTGCAGCCCCCCAATCCTGAGCGCCCCACATCTGCAAATGGCCCTGAGTCCTGACCCCCAGCCTCCTGCTCGCCCAGCCCTGGGCTCCCCCTACCCAACTCTGCTGGTGTCCCTCACTCCCAACCCTCAGCCCCCTGCTCACCCAGCCCTGGCTTCCCTCCAGCTCTGCAGGTGCCCCTCACTCTCAACCGGCAGCCCTTGTTAGCCCAGCCATGGGCTGCCCCCTGCTCTGCTGATGCTCCTCACTCCTGACCTGCAGCCCCTGCTAGCCCAGCCCTGGCCTCCTCCCAACCAGGGCCGGCTCCAGGCACCAGCCCAGGAAGCAAGTGCTTGGGGTAGCCAGCGGAGAGGGGCAGCACATCGAGCTCTTCGGCGGCAATTCGGCAGCGGGTCCCTCACTCCCTGTTGGAGGGAAGGACCTGCCGTCAGATTGCCGCCAAAGACTGAAGGGTGACTGCTTGGGGCGGCAAAATCCATGGAGCCGGCCCTGCTCCCAACTCTTACAGTGCCCCTCACTCCCAACCTGCAGCCCCTGCTATTCCAGCCCTGGCGTCCCCCTGCAGCTCTGCCAGTGCCCCTCACTCCTGACCCACAGCCCCTGCTAGCCCAGCCCTGCCCCCACAGCCCTGTGGTGCCCCTCACTCCCAACCCGCAGCCCCTGCTAGCCCAGCCCTGGGCTCCCCCAGCCCCAGCTCTGTCAGTGCCCATCAATTCTGACCTGGAGCCTCCTGCTAGCCCAGCTTTGCCCCTGCCAGCTCTGCCTGTGCCCCTCACTCCCAACCTGCAGCCCCTGCTAGCCCAGCCCTGGGCTCCCCCTGAGCACTGCTGGTGCCCCTCACTGCCCACCTGCAGCCCCTGCAATCCCAGGCCTGGGGTCCCCCACCCAGCTCTGCCAGTGCCCCTCACTCCCCACCTGCAGCCCCTGCTAGCCCAGCCCTGGGCTCACTCCCTACCAGGGGCGGCTCTAGCCATTTCGCCGCCCCAAGCACGGCGTCATGTCGCGGGGGGCGCTCTGCCGGTCGCCGGTGCCACGGCTCCGGTGGACCTCCCGCAGATGTGCCTGCGGATGGTGCACTGGTCCCGCGGCTCTGGCGAGCGGCACAGCGCCCCCCGTGGCGTCCCGCCCCAAGCACACGCTTGGCATGCTGTGGCCTGGAGCCGCCCCTGCTCCCTAGAGTTCTTTCAAAGCTGTTATCCCAGCTAATAGCCAGAGTGTGAGATAAGCACCTCTGTCCCCCCGTCTCTGCCTGGGGGGTGCACAGCCTGGCCTGTTACCTGGCCTGGCCTGGGCAGCATATCCAGCCTGTGCAGGGGAGCCGTGAGCTGCACCCTGCCCGGGTACTGGGTCCACACAGGGGACGTACCCCACTGTCCTTCATAGGTCAGAACAGAGCACAACACTCCTGGCTCCCAGGCCCCTGCTCTAACCTACTCCCCTTGCAGAGCCTGGGAAAGAACCCAGGAGTCCTGGCTCCCAGCCCCCCGCTCTAGCAGCTAGACCTCACTCCCATCCCAGAGCTGGGGAGGGAACCCAGGCGTCTTGCTCCCCTCTCTAGCACACGCTTCACCCCATTTATCTCTGATGGGGTTAAAACACCCTCTGCACCCATGTGACGAGCCAATAGCAGCCACTTTCCTGGGATGGACTCACCAAATCACCGGCCATGTTGGGTCGTGGCCCGGCACTGGAGACCGGGGGCTTCTGTCCGGGAGTCCAGCTCTGCTCTGTGTCTGTGGCGGGGCTCTTCTGAGGTGTCTTTGCCTGTCAGACATCCCCTCCCCTCCCCCTGATGGAAGTCAGGATAATTATAGATTGAGAACAATAGATGACGCCCTCTGGGGAGCTTTCATTGTTACAGCTGGTGGGAAGGTGTGAAAATTGGACAGGTGGGTGAGGGCGGGGGCTAAAACTGGGGTGAAAAACAACCTCGCTGTGACTTTCATTTGCGTAAACTTCCCCTTTTCAGCCCATGTTGTTTGTTTGTTTGGTGGTTGGTTTTCCCCAGAGATTCGGTGACAAAGGCCGCAGACCTCAGAGAAGATTGAGGCCTCCTGGGGCGTCTTTTTGAGAACCTGCCATGCAGGAAGGTGAAGAAGGAGACTTTACGGCTGTCCTGGAACTGGGGATAGAACCCAGGAGTCCTGACTCCCAGTCCCCCAGGGGCGCCCAGAGGGGGGGGGGCAAGAGGGGCAATTTGCCCCAGGCTCCGGGCCCTGCAGGGGCCCCCATGAGAGTTTTTGGGGTCCCTGGAGTGGGGTCCTTCTCTCGCTCCGGGAACCCTGGAAAACTCTCGTGGGGCCTAGGCTCCCGGAGCTTCTTCCGCTCCTGGTTGTCGTCGGCAATTCGGTGGTGGGTGGGGGGTCCTTCCACCGCGGGACCTGCTGTCGAAGTGCCCCGAAGACCCACAGTGGGAAGGTCCTTCCGGCACTTCGGTGGCGGGCCCTGGGGCGGATCTTCAGCGGCAATTCGGCGGCGGGGGGTCCTTCCGCCATGGGACCCGCCACCAAAAACCCCAGGCTCCCTGCATCCTCTGGGCGGCCCTGCAGCCCCCCCCCCTAATCTTGGAGATCCCTGTTCACTCCCCCAGCTGGGGACAGATCCTAGGGGGTGATGTTTCAGCCCCATCTGCATTAACCTTGTAAAGACCAGAGAGAAAACCCAGGAGTCCTGACTCCCACCCACCCAGGATGGATAGATTGATAGTGGGCGTCTATGGGGAGGGATAGATGTCCTGTACATAGTTGCACACAAGTATCGTGTCTCCCTTCTAGCATCTTTTCTTTCTTTTAACGTCTCCTGGCAGTTTGTTGTTGCTATACAAAGGGTCTCTTCTTGTCCTTGCTCCTGTGAAGGTGGTTAGAAGTAGCAGGGTGGTTCCTCGCACTGTGACTGGTGGTGGAATGGCCACTGCAATTTGACCTGTTTAGAACTGATCGACTGGTGGAATTTCAGGGCACAAGAAGGGATCACTGTGATCGGCATGTCCCCAGCGATTCCTGGCCCAAGCCCCTACCTTCTGGTCGAGCAGAGTAGTTAGAAAGAGAGGCCAAAGCTGGCTTTAAGGACTCCGAGTCATGGAGAGTTCACCACAGTCCAGAAATCAGGACTGCAACCCCCAAAGTATTGCAAAGCTGGGAAATTTCCCCTGGACCTGTCAGTGTCCCGGAGAGGCAGATTGACGAGCCCAGAGGCCGAGGTGTATGGTTTGAAAGCTCTGTTTGCACAGAAGGGCAGGGACCGGAGGAGAAAGGGCGCTGGTTGGGTTATCTCATCCATCCATGACTCATGGAGGGCTCTTCCCTAGCTTTAACTAATAGTCTTGTGATCAAACAGAGGAAGGAATTTAGGGAACTGGCTTCAACTCCCAGATCTCCCACAGATTCCCTCTGTCACCTTGGGGAAGCCACGTCACCTCTCCATGCCTCACTTTCCCCATCTGTTCAATGGGGGTGATGATGCTCACTGCACACTGGAGAGCTGAGATGGGCTGGACGCAGGTTGTGAGGTGCCTGGGGAATATTTCAGCCTTGCAAAGGACCAGAGTCTCCTCTCAGCATCACTCACACAAAACCAGAACTATTCCACCGGAGCTGCTCCAGGTTTACACTGGAACGGTCGAGGTCAGAATCCCATTTCTCGTGTTTTTTGCCGGTCGCTAGGACACCACTGCACAATGGGAAGTTAAAGGCGGAGAGAAGGTCTGTGACAGGCCCAAGGTCCCACGTGGTTTCCCCCCTCTTGATGGTTTCTCTTATATTCTCTTTATTTTTCCAGCGAACCCCAGACCCCCCTCCGTCTTCCCCCTGGTTCCCTGCTGCCCCAAGACTGGGAATGCTCCCCCGGACACGAGCTTGGCCTGCCTTGTAACTGGCTATTTCCCAGCACCAGTGGCCATCAAGTGGAATTCGGGCAAAGTGACCCAGGGGGTCACAACTTTCCCAGGGGTGACGATGACCGACGGGCTCCTCACCCGGAGCAGCCTCCTGATCAACCCTGCCAGGTCCCAGCAGGGCGACACCTACCAGTGCGATGTGACACATCAAGGGACAGCAACGACCCTGTGGAAGAAGTTCCCTCAGGAGTGTAAGACACGCGGCAGGGGAGGGTGGGACAGCCAGGCTGAGCTTTTCAAAGCGCCTAGAGGGACTGGGAGCCAGTGAATCTTAATCCACATCCCGTAGGTGCCTTTGGAAAAACCTCCGCCTGAAAGTCTGGGGAAAGTTGGGCCCAGTGTTGAAACACACTGAGCCCTGGTGCTTTGTGACTGCAGATCTCCTGCCCCCAGCGCCCCCTCCATGGACCCCTGAATGAGGGAAACCTTAGGGTGAAAGGCGCCCTGGGCAGAGACCTACGTTCCACTAAGGGGGGGATTTTTCAGCCCTGCATAAAGGATTTAGGCACCCGGTTCCCATGGGAACTTGGTATGCAAATCTCTTAGGCACCTGGGAAATCTTAGACCCGCAGCCGGGCTGAAATGGCACCTAAGCCTCATGCTGGCCCCTCTGTACAGGGGAATCTTCAGCTCACTGCCTTTCACCCTCCCCCTCCCCCAAACCCACCCAACCGCCTCCCACTGGGGAGGTAGAACAAAGCCCATTCGCCGCATCAGTCCAAAGCCTCAAAGCAAAACCAGTGCAGCTCAGAGCCCAGGGACCCGGCCACCAGGGCCCCCCAACGTTCAGCCGGCTGCATGGGGAGCACACCCCCCGTTTCCACTAGGTCACCGTTCCTGCATGTTTCCTAGGCCCCCTGCCTGTCCACACCTAGAGATTCCCCCTCAGGCGCTTTCCTCAGCACTGAGCAAGAAGCTTTCCCTGCTATAGCCAGCAGCAAGCAGCCCCATGGGACTACAATTCCCAGCAACCACTGGCCTTAAAGGGGCAATACCCCCTTAGGAGCTAGCACTGGTTCCACCTTTGTCATGGAGCTGGGTTTGTTCCTTGCACTCCCGCTGTTCTGGGGCATCGTTTGAAATGGACAGAAGCCCAGAGCCGCAAACCTAGGCATTCTGGGGTCAGAACTTCAACGGGTGTAAATCGACTGATCTCCGCTGAAGTCAGTGGCACTGAGCCGACTTACATCAGCTGGGGATTTGACCTTTATCCGTAGTCAGACACAGTCAGTCCTGTCCCAGGTTTTCTTCTGATTCTATGTCAGGCTGTGCAGTGCCACGGTGCCCCTTAAATAGGGGACATTAATTGAGGGAAACTAGTTCAAATTATCAAACACAGCTCAAGCTCCAGCTTTGTCCCCGCTGTTGACCAGGGAGAACACACTCCATGCAGCACGTGCAGGAAGAGGCCTGGAGGCTTTTAATATTTGCCTAGATGATTTAAGGGCCCTGTTCCCATTTGTTTTAATCCCTTACATGGCTGTGAAGAATCTCAGCCCTGGAGGCTGGTTAAAGTACTCAGTGGAAACGTACCACAACAAGCTGGGGGTTGCTGGTGCTGGGAGGACTGTAGCGTTAGCCCTCTCTCTGGAAGGGGACTGGGGATCTACAGAGAGTGACACTGGACTGTGTTGTCCCCTCTCTCTGCTCTCAGGGTGTGTTTCGACAACGCCACCCCAGGTTCACCTCCTGGTCCCCACCTGCGAGGAGAGCTCCACAGAGAGCCAGCTGGAGCTGGTTTGCCTCCTCCTGAGCTTCAAACCCGGCAACGCCGACGTGAAATGGCTGGTGAATGGAAAGGAGAGCAGCCCCCCCACCCCGGCCTTTTCCCCTGCCATGGGCACAGACGGCTTCTACATGGGGCAGAGCCGCATGAACATCACCAAGCAGAGCTGGGAGCAGGGGGACGTCTACAGCTGTCAAGTGACCCACCCAGCAGTGGGAGCAGAGCTCTCCATGCACAACACCAGCAAGTGCTTGGGTGAGGGGATGGGCCCGTGCATGGCGGGGAGGTGGGGCGGAGAGTTACTGAGAAGCCAGCCCTGCCGAAGGGTAGGTGGGACTTCACCTAGACACCAGTGTGATGGGAGACATAGGAGTGCCATAGAGAAACTGGTGCTGTATGTGGATGGGAAGAGAAAGAGATACCATGGCTGGCTGGATGGGAGGGACACTAGGAGTGTTCTGATGGAGGTCGAGGGATAGATTAGATTTCAATCGTCCTTTTCTGCCTTTCCACATTATTTGAACTGGTCAATGACATCTCTTTGCATTTCTCAGCCTGCCTCAGAAGCTCACTTGACCCAACCATCTACTTAACCAAACCCTCCTATGAAGACGTCATCAAAAATTCTGGTCATGTTACCTGTCTAGTTCTGGGCTTTGACTTAGCAGCCAGCAGGATGGCATGGAAAGTGGATGGGCAGGTCAGCTCTGCGGCAAAGACAGAACCCCCCAAGAAGAACAGCAACGGGACCACCAGCCTGGTCAGTTCTCACCCTGTGTCTCTGGCACAATGGGGACAAGGCACCAAATTTACCTGCAAAGTGACCACACCCTGTTCTGGAGAACTAACCCAGGACATAACCATGAGCAATACAGGTGAGGAGCCCTGGCATCTCCAAGGGAAAGGCAACCGCCAGTCACTGTGAATTGGGATTAGAGGGTGAAACTCACCCCACACACATCCTAGGCAGCCTTTATGTCCCAGGTAATCACCAAGTCGGACTTTAGCGGCGCCTAGGCCCTTAGCACAGGGGTGTGTTGCCGGTAGAATTAGTATTTCCCCTGTGAATCTCTCATTCTCAATCTCTCACTAATTTCCACTTGCACAGTTTTCCCAGTATTCCCTGCCTGATCATTAAATCCCAGCTCCTCCAAGAATTTCACTTCTTCGGCTCCCTGGGCAACGGGGATGTGGCCTGTCAGGGACTCTGATCTGCCGTGCGTCTGTACTTCTTACCTCTGGAAATCTGGCTGGTGCTTGTCACCCGCCATCTGGCCTTTCCGGGCTATTTCCGGTGAGACTCTCAGAGCGTCCAGTGGAGTTAGGTGCTCAAATCCCATTGAAATACCCAAGATGTCCAAGTCCTTAAGGCAGCCTTTGAAAATCTCAATTGTGTTGAATTTCGCTGGGAGCATTTGAAGGAGGGAAGAGGCTCCATCGGAGTGGGAAATGGGTTGGTGACCCAATATCATGATGATGCATGATGGAGACTTGGGTGAAGAGGAGATTCAATGTTTGGGGTGAGAGTTCAGGTTTGGGATGCAGGACGAGCTCAAAGCCCCCTGCCCCTCTGCGTTACTGTAAAGCCAAGCTGAGGATAATGAGCCTGATGATGATCTTGAAGGGGATGAAGATGACGTCGATGACGGTGAAGATGCTGGAGGAGAAAAAATGTTAGCATTCTGGAGAAGAAGATAAAGAGGAAGGAAGTGGTTATGAAGACAAGGGAGGTGAAGAAGATGAATATGATGATGGTGATGAAGATGAAGATGAAGATGATAATGTTAAGTTGTTGCCGTTTAAGCTTGAGTATCTGGGAGGTCACTGTGCACTCTGCGGGGAAGGCTTGGGAGTTCATTTGAGTTCTTGGGTGAAGGTCCAGCCTCTTTGAGTTTCAGGGGAGATGATGCTCAGTGGTTGGGTTTTTGTTTTGCCTGGTCTAGCTTCACACATACCCTGAACAACTGCCCTCCCTGGGCCCTTCACACAGTGATAGCTGCTGGAGCTAAGTCCTTAACTTAGACATGCAAACAAGTCTTATTCTTCTCTTGCCCCTCTTCCTTTTCATTTAGGCATCAGTAAGAAGGAGCCCTCAGTCACCGTCTCCCGAGCTTATCACGAAGACATCTCTGGAAACAGAGTCTCCTTGACTCTCATCTGCGAAGTTAGCGGCTTTTACCCAGAAGAGATCAGCATCTCATGGTTGAAGAACAACTCCCCGGAACTCAAGTTGAGTTACAACAATGGGCCTGTGTCAGGAAGTGGCACTTTCTTTGCCTACAGCATCCTGAAGGTTGAGCAAAGTCAAGGAGAAGGAAATTACACCTGCGTGGTGCATCACCCGGCCATGGAAGAGCCCAAGAGTGTTGTGGAAAAGGTGTCCCTTGGTAAGTGGATTCTCAGAGGCAGGTATTAATTTGGGGATGTCCACATGCTTTCTTATCCCATTCAGCCAATGGCATGAACAAGTGCATGACTCCATGTGAGCCCTGGTGGGAGGAGTGGCAACGAAGGAATTCTATCTCCATTACGATGCCGTATCAGATTGAGAAGCTGATGAATTCATGCAAATAAAGGAGAGAAACCCCTCAGTTCTATTGTCCCACATTGGGGCTTGGGCATCCATATGAATCTGGACTCCCAGCTCCAGCACGATCCACTTTAGAAACTTATTTCATGAGCCAGACCATGCATATCCTTCAGCGAACATTCAGTAGAAGCCGTTGTGCCTGGGTGCCAGGGCTCCAATGAGTCTGGGCTTCCCTGCTGAGATTTCTAAAGGGATTCAAGTTCTCCCCTCCCCCATTGGTTTGTAGTGGGAGTTGGGGGACTCAGGCCCTGAGGGACTTTCGCAGATCGTGGTTCTGAAATGTAAATGGCCCCTTTGCCTGTGCAGGGGGTAGGGGTTTAGGGAACACAAGTTCCGTCCTGAGCCCTGGGTGTGGTGAGGTGTTTAGTGGTTAGATTAAGGGGTCTGGGTGCCAGGCATGGCCATGGGCAGGTCATTTGTGCTCTGTGTCCCAGCTGCCATCTCTGGGAAATGGGGATAACCACGCTGAGCTCAGAATCGCCATTAAGCTCATGAATTTCAGGCCAGAAGTACCCTGAGTTTAGCAACCACGGCAGGTCTGTCCCTGGCCATTTTTTCTACAATGGGGCTTTCTCCCAACAAAACCGGAGACCTTCAGATTTGCTCCTGGCTCCCAGATACCGTAATAACCATAATGGGACCCAGGAATCCCAATCCCTTGGTTGGTTGGAAAATCTCAGCCACTGTTCCCGCTGCTCCATAAAATGAGATTCCCGCCCCTTCCACCAGGGAACCCAGTGCCCTATTTACAAGTCCAATGATGCTCAGCCCCTTTCCCAAACAGCCCCTGGGCTTTGCACCCCTGAGAGAGCGGCACTCAGTTACCACCTGGTGCCTGTTGACGTATTTGCTCAGCCCAGCCCTCAACACCTCCTCCTGCCCCCACCAGTTGTCAGCAACTGTAATCGACACCCTTTGGAGGTGTCTCTCCTTCCCCCTTCCCTGGAGGAGCTCTACATAGTGCAGAACACCACTATCAGTTGTTTGGTGAGCGGCATGGAGACCCCCAGCAGCCTGGAGGTCTCCTGGAACCGGGCTAGCGGGGGCCCGTTGGCCGTGGTCTCCAGGGATCTGGTGCTGCAGGAAGATGGTACCTACAGTGCAACCAGCATCCTGCGGGTGTGCGTGGAGGAGTGGCAGGCATGGGAGGAGTTCACCTGCACCGCGAAGCACCAAGACATCCCGTCGGCCATTGTCAAGACCGTCCACAAGAGTCACAGTAAGAACTCAGCCTTTCTCCTGTAGGGGGGCGCCAGCTCCAATCGGGCCGCAGGCTGGGGGAGTGGCTGGCACAGGGTGTGGGGAATGGGATGCGGGACCTTCTGTCTCTAGGGGGCGCCAGCTCTGATCCGGTTTCAGGTTTTGGGACTGGGAGTTACAAATTTGCAAAGTGATGAGAGAGAAGGGGACGGAGAGTCAGGACTCCTGGGTTCTTTTTCTGTCTCTGGGAGGGGAGTGGGATGTAGTGGGTTAGAACAGGGAGACTGGAGGCTGGGACTCCTGGGTTCTAGCCCTTTTTCATGGAAGGGATTTGGATCTAGTGGGTTAGTATGGCCCGAACTCCTGGATTCTGTCCATGGGTCTGAGATGTGTGTAGAGGGGTCTAGTGGGATATTGCAGGGGGATGAGGGTGGGGGATGGTAGCCAGGACTCCTGGATCCCAATTCTTAGCATTAACCTCTTGCTGTTTCTCATGGCAGTGGTCTCCCTCCGGGCCCCTTCTGTCTACATCTCCCCTCCTCACGCTGAGGAACTGGCTCTCTGGGAATCAGCCACCATCACCTGCCTGGCCTCTTGCTTCTGGCCCAGAGACATCTTGGTTACATGGACCCAGCAGGACCGGCCCATGCCCCAGGAAGCCGACACCAACATCGGCCCTGTGTGGGAGGCTGGGAAGGAGGAGCGCTACTTCATCTACAGCAAGCTCAATGTCCTGGTGTCCGAATGGGAGCACGGGGACACCTATGCCTGCGTGGTGGGGCACGAGGGTCTGCCCATGACCTTCATCCACTGGAGCGTGGAAAAAGCTTCTGGTAAACCCACCGCCGTCAATGTCTCTGTGATCTTTTCCGACACCGACGTCACTTGCTACTGAGGAGCAGAGCCCCGCGGGCTCCTCATGGCGTATCTGAGATGGCCACGGAACCTCGTGGGGTCTGGGATTCCTCGGAGCCTGTGTGTAAAGCTGTGGTAGCTCTGCTGTGCGGCGTGTGGCTGTGTGTGGAATATGCCCAAATATGCACCATGCTAGAGCTTGTGATGAAGGGTGTGTCTTCTGCAGAGAGTGTCCATGTGTCTTATCTACCAACCCACTTTTACTCCCACAATATCTAGATGTAGCCATCTACCCTTCTTTCTTTCGCTCTTTCTCTCTAGCCATCCTCCTTTCCTCATGGATTGTCTACATCAATTCATCCTTCCACAGGATCCATCCATCCATCCTACCCTCTGCAGTACCTGTCTCTTCCATTCTACCATATCCATCCATTCATGCATGGAAAATCAGGCAATGTCTTCTCTGCATCCATCCATCCTCATGCAGTTCATGTTTCTACCTGCTCACCCCTCTGCAGTGAGTTGCTATCCATCCATTGTTATTGATGATATTGCAGCTCCTAGATGTCCTGAGTGAGGTTAGGGCTCCATTGGATGGGCACTACATGAACACAGGTAGAGCAAACGTCCTGGAACCAAGGAGCTGATAGTCTAAGCAGAGAGAGGCTGGGAGGGGATATTTTGGCACAAAGGGATTAAAATTGGGACACTAAAAAGGAGTGAGACACCCAACTCCCACTGCAATTGTGAGTTTATTTCACTGGCACCTCATTTCCTCAGAGTCCTTGAAAGACCCCAGCCTAAGTGGCTTTTCTCTGGTCACACTGCAGGTCAGTGGGAGAGGTGGAAATAGAGTCCTGATCCCCCATCTCCAAGACTTGTTTCTTAACCATTGCACCTGTCTAGCAATGTAGCCCAGGCTGCTATGGTGTCAGAACTCCTAGGAGATGTGTCCTCATCTGACTGCAGAAGGTGCAGGGGCAGAGCCCCCAGAAATCTGGTGTTATGTCTGCCAGGAGCTAGGCGACGGGTGAGACTGAGTTAGGAGCCTCCATTCCCACCAGCTCTATCCCTGGATGTATGAACATGGGGTGGGGTGCAGGGGAAGTGATTTCACCTCTGTGTTCGGGGTTAGGGAGACCGATACTGGAGCAGCATTCAGCTCTGGAGGCAACATGCAGTGACAGTCAGAAAAGGTAACAATGGTAGGAACCATTAGGAAAGGGACAGATAATAAGACAGTAAATCTCATAATTCCACCATATAAATCCATGGTATGTCCACAGCTTGAATATCGTACGATTGGTGTTGAGAAAGTAAATAAGGAAGTGTTATTTCCCCCTTCACATAACACAAGAACCAGGGGTCACCCACTGAGATTAAATGGCAGCTGGTTTAAAACAAACACAAGGAAGTATTTCTTCCCACAACAGAGTCAACCTGTGGAACTAGTGGTCAGGGGATGTTGTGATGGCCAGAAATATAGTTGGGTTCAAAGAAGAATTAGAGAAGTTCATGGAGGATAAGTCTATGAAAGGTTATTAGCCAAGATGGTCATGGATGCAGCCCTAAGCTCTTGTTGTCCCTAAGGCTCTGCCTGTCATAGTCTGGTTCTGTACGACAGCAGATGGATGACTCAATAATTGCCCTGATCTGGTTATTCCCTCTGATACCTCTGGCATCAGCCACTGTTGGAAGACAGGATACTGGGGTAGCTGGACCATTCGTCCCATGAAGTGTGGCCGTTCTCTTGTCCAATATTCAAAAGAAGGTTGAAAAATTGGAGGAGGTGCAAAAGAGAGCTAGAAAAATGATTAGAGGGCTGGGGAAAATGCCTTCCAGTGAGAGACAGGAGGAGACGAATTGGCTGAAAGAGACATTCAGGAGATGGCTTCATGGATATGTATAAGTACCTCCATGGGGAGAAAGTACCGGGCAATTAAGGCCTGTAACTTAGTATAGAGAGACTTGAGAGGGGCCCATGGCTGGACAGATACAAATGTAGAATAAAGCACTGCGGGGTGGGTCAGGGTCGTGCTGACACTGCAGATTCAGTCTGCCGGACTGTCCTGGGCCTCACCACAATGCGGCCCAATTGCCAGAGTCTAAGCGGCAGCCCTTGGGTTCTGGGCTGTGTGGCCTAATGGGCCGAGACAATATGGCCACCCATGAGCACAGAGCGGTGTGGCCTAGTGCCCAGGGTCGATATATCAGCCCTCAAGTGCAGGAGTTTGTTTCCTAGGGGTTAGAATGAACATAGCGGCCCTTGAGTGCAGGGGAGCGTGGCCTAGCAGCCAGGGTGAATAGAGATTGCTTCTTGTCCTATCCTCAGAGGTTAAGAAGAACAATTTTTCTCCCTTCTCCTTGTAACAGCTTTTAGTGTTCTTGAAAACGGTTATCAAGTCCCCTCTCAGCCTTCTCTTTTCCAGACTAAACAAACCCAGTTTTTAATCTTCCCTCACAGCTCATGTTTTCTAGACCTTTCATCATTTTTGTTTCTCTTCTCTGACTTTCTCCAATTTGTCCACATCTTTCCTGAAACGTGGTGCCCAGAACTGGACACAAGACTCCAGTTGAGGCCTAATCAGTGCAGAGTAGATCGGAAGAATGACTCCTCGTGTCTTGTTTACAACTGTCCTGATAATATATCCCAGAATGATGTTCACTTTTTTTGCAACAGTGTTACACTGCTGACTCATGATTAACTTGTGATCCACTATGACCCCCAGATCCCTTTCTGCAGTACACCTTCCTAGGCAGTCATTGCCCGTTTTGTATGTGTGCAACTGATTGTTCCTTCCTAAATGGAGTATTTAGCATTTTTCCTTATTGAATTTCATCCTATTTACTTCAGACCATTTCTCCAGTTTGTCCAGATCACTTTGAATTTTAATCCTGTCCCCCAAAGCACTTGCAACCCCTCGAAGCTTGGTATCATCTGTAAACTTTATAAAAGTGTACTCTGTATGCTATTATCTAAATCATTGATGAAGTTATTGAACAGAACCAGACCCAGAACTGATCCCTGTGGGACCCCACTCGTTATGTCCTTCCAGCATGACTATGTGACCCTGCCAGCAGGTAGGGGATCTTGGGGGACAATTACTGCACTGGTCGGGTGCAAAATAAACTTTATTAAGAAAATACAAAAACAGGGAAAATTCAATAGTGAGGGGTATGGGGTTTGTTAAGGTAGACAATTGGGGAGGGGTTTCTTTTGGTGAACAGTAAGGGGGTTTCAATAGTGGGGTACAATACAGTAGGATACAATACAGTGGGTAACCAATTAACACAGAAATATATGATGCAAAAGGGAGCTAACAATTTCTATGTAAAAAGATGTGTCACAGCAGCATATAACCAACTAACAGTTATGGATAAAATATGTTAAATAGCAAACAATTCTAGGCAAAAATGTGTCACAGTGGTGTAAATGTAGAATGTGAGGTGTATCAGAGAGAAAAAGTAACCAATGGGGTTTTATGCTAGACTTCAGCAATACAATTGAGGTTTGGCAGCAGTAGGAGCGGGGTGAACACGTGAGGGAAGGAATTAAAAGAGAGAGAGCACGAGGTGGAGGGAGATTTAAACTCAGAGAGACACAGAGAGCAGAGAGACTGCAACAAGTTAGGGAGACACAGAGAACAAACAGGCTGTAAGTGACTGGGGAAGCCCGGGGGCGGGGGGTGTGTGCTGACAGTGGGAAGACAGACTTAATCACAATTATACAGAACACAGCAAAATCTTATCTATGATCTAACTTAACCAAGACTACACAAATTAGCAAGTAACAAAACACAATGCAACAATTCTCTAAGCCTAACTTACAGAGTACAATGCAAACAATTTTCGAAACCTAACTTAAGCATAGCTATGCAAAATGAAATTACAATTTATCTAGACTAAAGGCTAAACCTAACCTAATGGGTGCACCTTATACTAGGGGTAGTTCCAAAGGGCAGAGTGGTGTGTGCCAAGGATACAGCTCCAAGGGTGAGGGATTAACTAGTGGTGGCTGCAGCAGTGGGGCAGCTGCAAGCAGGCTTATTTCTAGCAGCAAAGGCGCTGCAGAGCTAGAAGCAGATTACAGATACAGACCAGGGAGTTAGCTTGGGTCTGTCTGCTGGGGAAACA
Source organism: Mauremys reevesii (assembly GCF_016161935.1). Classification (NCBI taxonomy): domain Eukaryota; kingdom Metazoa; phylum Chordata; order Testudines; family Geoemydidae; genus Mauremys; species Mauremys reevesii. Next base: position 4,133,633 of record NC_052635.1, read on the forward strand.
AGGCCAGCAGCTAGGACAGGGGGAGTTTGCAAGAGGGAGTTCTTACCAATCTCCAAAGCAGCAGCAGGAACAGCAGTTTCAGCATCAGAGGACACAGAGAGGACTCGATTCGCTTACAATAATCAGGAGATCTCCAGGCAAAATTCGTTGTTCGTGGGAGGGGAGTTTAAAAATGGGGGTACGCTCAAAAACAAACGAGAGCGGGAAGAGGGCCCCCCCAAAGACCCCTAGCTGATCAGACCAGGTGGCAAAGCAGGGACCTTCTTCGGGGGTCTGATCAGAAAATGTCTGTTTTTAAAGGCAAACTCAGGCAGTTTCCCGCCAGTAACTCTGATTGGTTCCCCTTCTTACAGGGGAGGAGAGAAGGCAGGGAAAAACTGCAGGTACGCATAGGACATGTCTGGGCAAGTTCTAAGCTACAGGTATGACTCATATGCTCAGCTATTTGGCCATTTTAGGTCTTGCATACCTGGGCAGAGCACCCTACACCGAGCCGGGTCTGAACAAAGAAGCTAGACAAAGGAGCAAAAAGCCCCCCTCCCTGAGCAGAGCAATGGCTCCAGTCAGTCTGCACAAGCCATTTCCAGGACAGCAGGGCCAGGCTGTGACTTTAGTTAGCACCATGGCCGGGAGGGGCGGCCACACAGGACAAACAGAAAGGAGAGGGAAAAAAAGGAATGCAACAGGGGGACAGCTGTAACAGACAATGAACCACTGATAACTACTCTCTGGGAATGGTTTTCCAACCAGTTATGCACCCACTTTGTAGTAGCTCCATCTAGGTTGCATTTTCCTAGTTTCTTTATGAGACGATCATGCGAGACAGTATCAAAAGCCTTATTAAAATCAATATATACCACATCTACCACTTCCCCCAATCCACAAGGCTTCTTACCCTGTCAAAGAAAGCTGTCCGCTTGGTTTGACATGATTTGTTCTTGACATGTCCATGCTGTTACTTATCACTTTATTTTCTTCTACATGTTTGCAAATAATTTGCTCTATTATCTTTCCAGGTACAGAAGTTAAGCTGATTGGTGTGTTATTCCCCGGGTTGTCTTTATTTCCATTTTTATAGATGGGCACGATATTTGCCCTTTTCTAGTCTTCTGGAATCTCTCCCATCGTCCAGGACTTTTCAAAGATAATTGTTAATGGCTCAGATATCTCCTCAGTCAGCTCCTTGAGTATCCTAGGATGTATTTCATCAGGCCCTGATGACTTGAAGCCAACTAACATCTAAATCATTTAAAACTGGTTCTTTCCCTATTTTAGCCTCTGATCCTATGTCATTTTCACTGGCATTCACTATGTTAGATGTCCAATCGCCACCCACCTTGTTGGTGAAAAGCGAATCACAGACGTCATTAAGCACCTCTGCCATTTCCGCATCGTCTGTTACTGTTTTCCTCCCCTCATTGCAACACTTCAACATGCTGACCTTACACGGGTGGGAGATACCACTCCCTCCCGCTCCCTGGGACACTTCCGACCGGGCTTCCTGAAGCTGCAGTCCATGTCACGTTGGGGTCTCTGGGCTCCTTGGCGCTGGTAATTCCCTGGGACTCCGACTCCAGCTGGTCAGCTGTAGGCAACAGGTCTCTGGTCTGTGTCTCGAGATCTCCGCCTTCCGCAGGCAACGGCTGTAATGGCTCCGGGGCTGGAGCCTCGACCAAGCGTCCTTCCTCCTTCGCAGTCAGTGCAGAGTGAGCTGGGCTGCTCTTCTTTATACCAGCACAGCATTTGGAGCATGCTTAGCATGGTCTGAGGGGCAGGACTTCCTCCACCCCTAAGGGGATTAATCCTTTCCTGGCTAGTGCGGGTATGCGCACCCCATCACAGGCACGAAATCTGGAAGGGAACCACTGGAACTAACTTCCAGTGGAAGTGGTGGAGTTTCCATCTTGAGATTTGTACATCCAGCCTGGGCTCCATTCTGGAAGATATGCCCCCAACAAAGATAAGTCATTGGGCTCCATAGAGGGGTAGCTGGGTGAGAGTCTTTGGCCTGTGATATACAGGAGATCGGGCTCATTGCTGTCATGGTCCCTTCTTGCCTTAAGATCTACAAAAGCACCAGTCAAAGTTTCAGAGCTAGGAAGGTCACATCAATTATCCACCACCGAACTCTATGGCCTAGGCCTTACAGCACACTGGTGGGTGAATAAAGATTTCAGCTGGTACCTCGGTGCCAGCCCTTTGATTGCCCAGGTGTGTACTAAGTTGAGGAGGCTCCAGGCCATTTCCCAGTTGACGTTTGTGCCATTGACAAGACACATGGATGGGCTCAGGGAATGCTGGGCTGTGAGTCCTTCCAACTCTTGGGAAGGGGTCCCCAATGGAGCCCAGGCTGGTGGTGAGTGAAAGAGGCTCCTACTGAGTGGTGTCCCATGTGGAATGAGTTGGGAGGGGTCTTTACTCAGTCCCCATGACACAACAATACAGACGGCTCAAGGAATTAGAAATGGGCCATGGAGACGTCTGCCTACAGGGACTGAGGTCACTGCTGTGTGACGGTGGCAGAGTGGCTCCAAGTGAGAAATCAGTTGAGGGACATCATTTCTGTTTCCAGTGTCTGACAATATGGGGCAGCTCAGGGTGTTGCTGATGGGGCGGCCAGGCCTTTCCCCCTTTTTGTAGGGCTTGCAGGTGGGCTGGGCAGGTGTTGCCCAAATGTGGCGATGGGCGACAGATCTTCCCCCTTCTCGGAGCATGGGTTGAAATGGAGTCCAGGTGGGTAGTAGCTTAAAAATTGTTCCCATCAGATGGCCCTGTTATTAGGTGTATTATAGTCGTGTGTAGAGGTCTCCACTGAGTTTGGGACACCAATGCGCTAGGAGCTGCACACACATGCAGAGTAAGAGAGAGTCTCTGCCCAGAAGAGTTTAATGTCTGTAGTGAGGCGGCCTGGCTCCCAGCTGCATCTGTGAGGGCCGAGCCAGAACAGCCGCCGAAGTGGGCGGAGTCACCGCCCCCTGTCCCCGCCCCCCAGAAGTCAAGGGGCGGGACAGGAAGTATAAAGGCCCCGACCCAATGCTCAGTTGAGGGCCGGCCGCTGAGGAGGACAGACGCTGGTGCCCGAGCTCCTGCTGGACCGAGCCTTCCCCGAGCCCGGTACCCCAAGGAGGACTGGCCGAGCCTTCCCCGAGCCCAGTACCCTGAGGAGGACTGGCCGAGCCTGTCCCGAGCCCGGTACCCTGAGGAGGACTGGCTGAGCCTTCCCCGAGCCCGGTACCCAGAGGAGGAGTCGAGCCCACCCGTGCACCCGTATCCTGAGGAGCCGATGCTGGTGGACCCCCCTGCCAAAGCCACGACGACACAGGTACCAGTGGAGGGGGAGATTGGAAGTGGCCTGGGGATAGCCGACCCCAGTCTGGCTGCAGCAGATCCTGAGCCTATGTCAGTGTGTCGCGGCCAGGATCCCCACTGACTGCGGCAGACCCACGCCGCTGCTAGGGCCCCGGGCTGGGACGCAGTGGAGTGGGTGGACCTGCGTCCCCCCGCTACCCCCCTCACGGGTGGCAGTTTCCCCCTCACCCCAACGCTCAGGCGTAGAAGCCTGGACTTACCAGTTCCTGCTCAGCCCTGCCTGAGGGTCTGAGCCCTGGACTTGTGTTGCTGCCCCGCCCTGAGCTAGGGCTCAGGCTTTAAAGACTTAATCTGAACTGCTGCTCAGCCCTGCCTGAGGGGCTGAGCCCTGCACCTGTGTTTGTTGCCTGCCCTGAGCTGGGGCGTGGGCTTTGCGGGTACCCAGATGGTACTACCCGTGTGTAGTGAGGTGGCCTGGTCCCCAGCTGCCCAGAGGGTGAAGAGCGACCCCTCACTCAACAGGGGGACCCTTACACGTGGCACCTGACCAGGGACCCTTGCCCAGATATGTGGGCACGGGCCCTCGACCCTTCTGAGAGGGGACCTGGGGGGGAGCGAACCCCACACTGAGACATGGATCTGTCTCAGCTCTTCGCCTTCCTGACCGAAAGCCAGGAGCTCCAGCAGGCGGCCCAGCTCCGGCAACAGCAAGAGCAGCAGGCCGCCCAGCAACAGCAACAGCAGCAGCTGGTTGAACAGCTGGGAGCCCAGCAGCACCAGTTGATGCAAGACCTAGCCATGCGACAACAGGACTTCCAGAAGGAATGCCTCCACCAGCTGGCCGTGGCACTGTCCCGCTCTGCGGACCCCCAGCTGGGGGGCTCCGAGGGGGCACCGCGGCCGAACCCACCCATCCGGCTGACCAAGATGAGCCCCAGCGATGACCCAGAGGCCTTCCTGGTAACGTTCAAGCGGGTCACCGTTGTCGCGGGGTGGGCTCCGCACCAGTGGGCATCCCTCTTGGCCCCGTACCTGACGGGGACCGCCCAGACGGCTACTGGGGTGTCATAGGTTTATTCCCCACTTTGAACTTTAGCGTTCACAAGATGGGGACCTGCATGGACTCCTCTAAACTAAAATCCTAGTTTAGATCTGGTTCTCACTGCCACCAGTCAGTTTTAAGTGTCTGACACACTCCCTGTTCCCCCAAAAACTTCCCCTGGGGAACACAGATCCAAACACCTTGAATCTCAACACAAAGGGAAATAATCCATTTCCCTCCTCCCCTCTCCTAGTACTTAGGAGAGCTACCTGGATTCAAATTCCTTGAATCAAACAAAGAGGGATTCATTTTTCCCCCTCCCCGTCTTCCCCCTCCCCTTGTCCTTGGGAAAAATACCTTGATTCAAACTCCTTGAATCAAACAAAGAGGGATTCACTTTTTCCCTCTCCCCTTCCCCTGAAAATCCAAACAAGGGAAGAAATCAATCGAGTTCTAAAAAGAAAAGATTTTATTAAAGAAAGAAAAAAAAAGTACACTCTCTCTGTATTACCAGGATGCAAAAATACAGGGTCTAACTTATAAAAACTGGAGAGATTTCCCCTCCCTCCTCCTCAGCATAATCAAAGTAACAGCAACAGAAATAAAGAATTCCTTCAGCAAACACACAATTGCAAATATAGAAAGCAACTCAAAAGACTAATCTGCCTTTTTAACTAATACTCTCTATACTGGATAGTAGGAAATACTCAAGGAGAACTTGGAGACATGTCTGGCCTCTCTTAGATCCAAAGAGAGCACGGCAATTCAAACAAAGGACACAGACAAAGCCTTCCCTCCACAGAGATTTGAAATTATCCTGTCCCTTGATTGGTCCTCTGGTCAGGTGTTCCTCAGGTTACTGAGCTTGTTAACCCTTTCCAGGTAAAAGAGACTTTAACCCTTAACTATCTGTTTATGACACGGGGCCTGTCTATGGAGGCCCCCCAAGATTACCACCAAGTAAAAGCGGCAATTCTGGATGCCCTGGACGTGAGCCCAGAGACCTTCCACCAGCGGTTTAGGGGCTTGACCTACCCCACCGGGGGCTGGCCCCGGATGGTGGCCCAGGAACTAAGGGAGACATGTAAGCGGTGGCTGCAACCCGAGACCTGAACGCCGGAGGAACTCACGGAGCAAATAGTGTTGGAACAGTTCCTCCATATACTCCCGCCACGGGGGAGAGCCTGGGTCCTCTGCCATCAGCCCTCGACGCTGGTGACTGCTGTCTCCCTAATGGAGAACTTTTTGGTGGCAGAGGTGGCCGTGGCCCCGACCCCATGAGTCGCCACCCCCAGGGTGGGTCACCCCAATCCCGAGAGGAGGGCCCCCCTGGCCCGGACGGACTCCTGAGGGTCTCCCTGGGGGCCCAAGCCCTGAGGCCGACCCACGGAGGCCCCGGTGTGACCCGCGCCCCCCTTGCCTCCCATAAAGCAGGGGACCACCCGGGACTCCCCCGGGGGAGCCGCAGGAAGACGTCCCCAGCCAGGCCGAACTGACCTGGGACCCTGCTTCTCCTGCGGGGAGTATGGACACCTATGCTGGGACTGCCCGACGATGGAGTGCCACTTCAGCCAAGCTTACTCCGGGGAAGGCCGCGCCCGGCGTCCCCAGGCCGCCAGAATCACGGTGCCCGTGGTCCTGGAGGGGTCCCCAACGGTGGCTCTCATCGATTCCGGCTGCGGTCAGATGCAGGTCTGCCAGAGCTTGGGGCCTCGGGCCGACCCCGACCTAGGAACGATCCGGCTGCAGTGCATCCACGGGGATATCCGGTCGTACCCCAGTGCTCAGGCCCAGCTAACGATAGAAGGGGTCACCCGACTGATGGTAGTGGGCCTCGCCCCGCGCCTGGCGTACCCAGTGATCCTGGGCAGCGACTGGCCCGAGTTTTCGGAAGTCCTCCACTGCCGCACCGGGGAATGCCCGAGGATCACGCCGGTGTGGGGAGAAGAGCCCCCGGAGGCCGTAGAGGGCGAGGAGGAAACGTCCGACCCCTCTGAGCAGCTGAACGAGTCAGGGGACTCCCCCTCAGGGACCCTGGAGGCCCCCCCGCTTCAGACGGACTTCTGCCGCAACCAGCGGGCAGACCCCAACCTCAAGCGGGCATATGAACAGGTGGCCGTCATTGACGGCACCCTCAAAAACTCTCGCCAGGCCACCCAATGGCCCCACTTTGAGTTACGGCAGGAACGGCTGTACTGTGTTGAGAAGGACCCCCGGACAGGGGAGCTTCAGCCCCAGCTCCTCGTTCCCCAGTGTCACCGACGAGCCGTCATGAAGCTAGCCAATGACGTCCCGGCGGCTGGGCACCTCGGCCATGAGAAGACGTTGTCCCGGATTCTGACGCGCTTCTTTTGGCCTGGCATGCATCAGGAGGTGTGGACTTACTGCCGGTCCTGCCCCGACTGCCAGTTGGCTGCGCCGGCCCAGACCCCGAAGGCGCCGTTGATTCCCATGCCATTGATCGAAACCCCCTTTGAGCGGGTGGCCATGGACTTGGTGGGCCCGCTCCCCAAAAGCGCGGACGGCTTCCAGTATATACTGGTCCTGCTGGACTATGCTACCTGGTTCCCCGAGGCCATACCCCTCCGGACTATCACGGCCCGTAGCATTGCCAACGAGCTCGTGAAAATCTTTGCCCGCATTGGTTTGCCCCGAAAAATCCTTACGGATCAGGGTACCAACTTCACCGCTCGGCTATTACGGCAGGTGTGTGAAGTCCTAGGGATTAAGCAGGTGCATATGTCCGTTTACCATCCGCAGACCGACGGGCTGGTCGAACGCTTTAATCGGACCCTTAAGAGCATGTTACGGAACTTTCCCCCAGACGACCTCCGACGCTGGGACCAGTTACTACCACCACTGCTCCTGGCGATCCGGGAGGTCCCGCAGTCTTCCACGAAGTTCTCCCCATTCGAGTTACTATATGGCCGGCGGCCCTGAGGCCTCCTGGACCTGATGCGAGAGACATGGGAGCAAGCCCCATCCCCTGCCCAAGACCTCTTGAAGTACGTATTGCAGCTTCAGGAGCGTCTGGCTCAGGCAGGGGCCCTCGCCCGTGAGAATTTGACGCCCAGGAGTCTCAGGCGCAGGCCTACAATCGCGGGGCGCAGACTCGTGAATTCCAATCCGGGGACCTGGTCCTACTTCCCCTCCTGTCTAGCGAATCAAAGATTCTGGCCCGGTGGCAATGACCGTACGAGGTGATCCGACAGGTCGGGCCTGTTACGTATGAGATCTACCAGCCCGACCGGCGAAAAAAGAAGCAACGCTACCACGTGAACCTTCTGAAACCATGGCGAGAGCAAGAGGGGCTATTGATTACCCCCTACCCGCCGGACCCTGAGCTGGGTCCCCAGGTGACAGAACCCGTGGACTCCGAAGGCCCCCAGCTCGGACCGACCCTGACGACGGAGCAACTCAACCAGACCCAGTCTCTCCTATTGGCATTCCCCCACACCTTCACAACCCATCTGGGGTGCACCACCCTTGTCCAGCACACCATTCAGACAGAGCCGGGCATGGTGGTCCAAGGTGCGGCCAGGCCTTTGCCCTACCACATGCGGCCGATCGTCGAGGAAGAGGTACGGGCCATGCTGGACTTAGGGGTCATCGAACCAGCCCAGAGTGAATGGCGCAGTCCAATTGTCCTAGTACCCAAACCGGATGGCAGCAGACGGTTCTGCATCGATTTCAGGCGCGTCAACGCCATCTCGAAGTTTGACGCGTACCCGATGCCCTGAGTAGATGAGTTGCTCGGCCGGTTGGGAGAAGCCCGATACATCACTACTCTTGATCTGAGCAAGGGGTATTGGCAGATCCCCCTTTAACCGGCCTTCCGGGAGAAGACCGCTTTTGCCACCCCCATGGGCCTGTATCAATTCACCAGAATGCCCTTCGGCCTCCATGGGGCCCCGGCCACGTTTCAGCGGCTGATGGACCGCCTCCTCCAGCCCCATCAGGACTACGCCGCCGCATACCTGGACGACGTGGTCATTTATAGCCGTCAGTGGGAGGACCACCTCAACCGGGTGGCCGCAGTCCTGAGGTCCCTGCGGGCTGCCAGGCTGACAGCCAACCCAAACAAATGTCGAATCGGGTGGCAAGAAACAACCTACCTGGGGTATACCATCGGAAATGGACTAGTAAAACCCCTCGTAGGGAAAGTTCAGGCTATTGCAACCTGCCCCCCGCCAACTACGAAGCGCCAGGTTCGCCAGTTCCTGGGGATGGCTGGCTACTATCGACGTTTCATCCCTCGGTTCGCGATCATTGCGGCCCCCTTGACAGGATTGCTGGCCAAGGACAGTCCACGACAGATACGGTGGACCCAGGAGTGCGACGCGGCATTCCAGACCCTCAAGGCCAGCCTCTGCTGCGAACCGTCCTCTGCAGCCCTGATTTTGATCGGGCCTTTATCCTCCAGACCGACGCCTCAGAAGTGGGACTCGGTGCGGTCCTCTCCCAAGCGGTCAATGGGGAAGAACACCCGGTCATCTATATCAGCAGGAAGCTGTTCCCCAGGGAGAAGAACTACGCAGTGGTGGAGAAAGAGGCCCTTGCTATAAAATGGGCATGCGACGCCCTCCGGTATTATCTCGTTGGAGCCCCTTTCATGCTAGTTACGGACCACGCCGCGCTCCAATGGTTGGCCCGCATGAAAGACCACAACATGAGGCTGCAGAGGTGGTACCTAGCGCTACAGCCTTACGCCTTTATGGTCCACCACAGGGCCGAGAAGGACCACGCGAATGCGGACTTTCTTTCCTGGCTGGGAGGCATGGACGGGTCCGGCCCTGCCGCCCAGGAGCCGGACTTGCATCGCCGGCTGCTGAGGAGGACAGATGCTGGTGCCCAAGCTCCTGCTGGACCGAGCCTTCCCCGAGCCTGGTACCCCGAGGAGGACTGGCCAAGCGCGCCCCGAGCCCGGTACCCCGAGGAGGACTGGCTGAGCCTTCCCCGAGCCCGGTACCCAGAGGAGGACTGGCTGAGCCTTCCCCGAGCCCGGTACCCAGAGGAGGACTGGCCGAGCCTGCCCCGAGCCCGGTACCCAGAGGAGGACTGGCCGAGCCTTCCCCAAGCCCGGTACCCAGAGGAGGAGTCGAGCCCACCCGTGCACCCATATCCTGAGGAGCTGATGCTGGTGGACCCCCCGCCGAAGCCACGATGACACAGGTACCAACGGAGGGGGAGATTGGAAGTGGCCCGAGGATAGCCGACCCCAGTCTGGCTGCAGCAGATCCTGAGCCTATGTCAGTGTGTTGCGGCCAGGATCCCCACTGACTGCGGCAGACCCACGCCGCTGCTAGGGCCCCGGGCTGGGACGCAGTGGAGTGGGTGGACCTGCGTCCCCCCTGCCACCCCCCTCATGGGTGGCAGTCTCCCCCTCACCCCAACGCTCAGGCGTAGAAGCCTGGACTTACCAGTTCCTGCTCAGCCCTGCCTGAGGGTCTGAGCCCTGGACTTGTGTTGCTGCCCCGCCCTGAGCTAGGGCTCAGGCTTTAAAGACTTAATCTGAACTGCTGCTCGGCCCTGCCTGAGGGTCTGAGCCTGGTACTGTGTCTGCTGCCCCGCCCTGAGCTAGGGCTTGGGCTTTAGAGACGTGACCTGAACTGCTGCTCAGCCCTGCCTGAGGGGCTGAGCCCTGCACCTGTGTTTGTTGCCCGCCCTGAGCTGGGGCGTGGGCTTTGCGGGTACCCAGACGGTACTACCCGTGTGTAGTGAGGTGGCCTGGTCCCCAGCTGCCCAGAGGGTGAAGAGCGACCCCTCGCTCGACAGGGGGACCCTTACAATGTCCAAACAGAGAAAGGGTGTGAAGGGAAACTGAGGCAGAGAGAAGGGAGGTGAATTGCCTGAGGTCCAGCAATGTCAATGACAGAGCTGGGAATAGACCCATGGGAGTCCTGAGTCCCATCCTAGTGCTCTGTTCATTGCACCACACTCCCTCTGGGATGGTGTGAGTTGGGGGAGGTCTCAGAACAGCTCTGTGGGTAAATTCCTCAGGTCCCCAAAATAGGGACTTTTGGTGGTGGGGGAATTGGTGTCTCTGCTGCCTGGGAACGGGTCCCAGCATGGCTCAAGCAGGCACTGACTGGGAAGATGCTGCTGTCTGATGGGTGTGCCTGGCCCCACTGAGTTCTGCACTGGCAGGTCTTAGCCCAGTTCCCTGGCTGGCCAAGGGAGGGGGAGGGCATGCTCGGGGAGGGGCGTGTAGTGCCGCTGGCTGGGGTTTGCAAAGGAGCCAAAGGGTGTGAAATTTAATGGAAGTTGGGGGCTGAAATCCCCGAGGCTGCTCTGAGAATTGCAGCCTGTGACAGGGAGTCTCCACCTGCAGCCTGCCCGGTCTCCTCTGGCAGAGAACCCTCTGTCTCTGGCCCTGGACAGGAGCTCCTGCCAAGAGCACAGACCAGAGCCCCCTGCTGTGCCCACTCAGCTCCTTGGCTTAACGAAGAGGCCTCTCTAACTGGCCCGTTTATCTCCTCCCCAGCTCCTCACTGCCCGGTGGAGGACCAAGGCATCGATGCTGAAGGAGGAGAGGAGGAATCTGACGGTCTCTGGACACCTGTTGCCTTCATTGCTCTCTTCCTGCTCAGCCTGTTGTACAGCGCCGGCGTCACGCTGATTAAGGTAACAGCAACCGCTACCTTCATGGTCACGCGTCACTGCTTCTAGCAATAACCAGTGCTCAGTAATCTATCCCACCCCATCAGCATGCAGCCACCAGCCATCAGCCATCCTCGGGAACTACTCAGTCACCCACATTCAGTGGTGAAATTCAGTGAGCACAAATGGAAGGTAACCACTTGGGTATGAAGAACCAGTAGCCCACATGCAGAATGGGAAATGACTGCCTAGGTAGGAGCACTGCGGAAAGGGATCTGGGGGTCGTAGTGCATCACAAGCTAAATATGAGTCAATAATGTAACAGTGTCGGGGAAAAAAACAAATTCTGGGATGTATTAGCAGGAGTGTTGTAAGCAAGACACAAGCAGTAATTCTTCTGCTCTGCTCCGTTCTGATACGGTCTCAGCTGGAGTCTTGTGTCCAGTTGTGGGCACCACATTTCAGGAAAGATGTGGAAAAGTAGGAGACAGGCCATAGGAGAGCGACTAAAATCATGTAAGGGCTAGAAAACATGAGCTGTGAGGGAAGATTGAAAGAACTGGGTTTGTTTAGTCTGGAACAGAGAAGACTGGGGTGGCTGGGGCAGGGGAATGACATGGTAACCTTTCTGAAATACATAAAAGGTTGTGACAAAATGGAGGGTGACAAATTGTACTCGTTATCCTGGGAGGACAGGACAAGAAGCAATGGACTTAGTTTGCAGCAAGGGCAGTTTAGTTTGGACATTGGAAAAAACTTCCTAACTGTCAGGCTGGGTAAATACTAGAACAAATTGCCCAGGGAGGCTGTGGAGCGTCCATTGTTGGAGGTTTTTAGGAGAAGGTTAGACCAGGGATTGGCAACCTTTGGCACGTGGCTCACCAGGATAAGCACCCTGGTGGGCTGGGCCGGTTTGTTTACCTGCAGCGTCGGTAGGTTCAGGCGATCATGGCTCCCAGTGGCCGCGGTTCGCTGCTCCTGGCCAGTGGGAGTTGTGGGAAGCAGTGCAGGACGAGGGATGTGCTGGCCACCGCTTTCCGCTGCTCCCATTGGCCTGGAGCGGTGAACCACGGCCAGAGGGAGCAGCGATCAGCAGAAGCTGCCGACACGGCAGGTAAACAAACCGGCCCGGCCCACCAGGGTGCTTATCCTGGCGAGCCACGTGCCAAAGGTTGCCGATCCCTGGGTTAGACAAATACCTGTCAGGGATGGACTAGTTATTACTTCGTCCTGCCCCACGGCAGGAGACGGGACTAGGTGACCTCTCGAGGTCTCTCCCTGTCCTACATCTCTGTGATTTTATGGTTGTCAGAGACTAAAACCAAAGTCAGGAACTGGAGCCCAGGTTTAGGACCAGGTTACCTGGAGAGAGGAAAGCCTGGGGCCAGGACAGGAGCCTGGCTGGAGCCAGACAGAAGCAGGGCTGAAGCCAGACAGGAACAAGGTAGGAACAGGCTGGAACAATCCATCACAGCCGCTATCACAGCCCTGGGGAAATGCTCTGGGCAACTGCTTAACTTCTGCTGGGTTTATGAGCCGGTTGCTGACTCTGCCCAGCAACCAGGGCGGAGCCGATGAGGCAGCCAGCTACAGGCCAGGTGTGAAGACGTCAGGTTACCTGGGACTGGCTCTGCTGCCGGCCCTGATTCCTGACAGGGCCCAACGATCAATCAGAGATAATCAGGAAAGATTATTTATTAATAATCAACCACCCGTCATCACTGATTAACGAGTTCCCATCAAGGTTGATTCAGCAGTGATCAATAAATGAGAATCAAGAGTCTATTATCAATTCCAATAATTTATCACTGAGAAATCAATAATCAGGGATTGGCTATTTCTGGTCAGTACCTAGTGATCTGTAATTAATGCTGAGTAGCCATTAATCTGCAATTAATTATCAATAATCAACACTCACAGACCAGTAATTAATGTTAAACAATGAAGGATCAATAAGCTGCTAGTAATTATCAACTGATAATAATCACTTATCAATAATCAGCAATTAACGATCAATGACCAAAAAGGAATGATCACTAATTAAGAAGCCAGAACAAATGTTCAAGGACCTATGAGCGTCAATCACTCACCACTGAGCCATGATCACTGAGGATCCGTGGTGGGGCCCAGATGCACCAAGGGCCATAGGAGCCTGTGAAGCCGGTTCTGTGGTGGGGACGTGGTGCCAGGGCCTGGAACCAGAAGCAGGATCGGCTTAGACAGCCGTGGCTCCCCAGGGAGTTGGTGTGCGGCACCCGCTGGGCAGTGCCCGTTCCCTGAGGCGGTTTGACAAGGCTGGTGTCTCTGTCTGGAAGTTGAGCTGCAGCTCAGCACAGAGATCCTGGCGGGACGCAGGCGTGGCTGGGCCAGGTCCATGGCCTGGGCTACGCAGCAGGACAGGCTAGATGGTCCCAAAGGCCCCTTCTGGCCTTGCTCTCCCAGCGTAGGATGCTGCCCGTGAGCCCAACACCGGGTCCAATGGCACCAGCTGAACTCCTCTGCTCTTATGTTCTTATGTTCTTATGTTCTCTCTGTGTCCCACAGGTGCGGTGAGTGCCTGGCTCCGGGCTCCTAGGAGGTGGACAGCACTGCTTCATCCTCTTCATTCCCTCCCTCCATCGTCAGCCCTCCCGGGCTCCTGCCCTCTCTCCGGACACCTGGACGGACCATGTTCCACGGCAGCTCAGAGGGCGCGACAACGGCCGCTGAAGGGTCTGAGCTCTGCGGAGCTCAGAGCAGGGAGGGCAGAGTCCTTCCCCGGACATCCCCAGGGGGCAGCCCATGCTGGAGATTGAACTCAGCCCCATTCCCATCCATCCTCCACCCCCGTCCCATGGCAGGGACTGGATTTCCTTGTGTGTGTGTGTGTGTGTGTGTGTGTGTGTGTGTGTAGGTCTGTAGTGTCTTGATTGGTAGCTGCATTTCAGGGTGGGTTTTGGGGGATTTAACCAAGGAGAACGCTAGCCACTGTATGTCTCAGTCCCCTGGTATCTATCTACACAACTGTCCATCCTCATACATACACATCCCTCTTTCTTTCTTTCTTTCTTTCTTTCTTTCTTTCTTTCTTTCTTTCTTTCTTTCTTTCTTTCTTTCTTTCTTTCTTTCTTTCTCGCATGCCCCCCTATCTGATCAGTGGCTTTCCCTGCCCCAGAGATCTCCCCTTCCTGCCCCTCCGTCCCAGCCTGTATAGGCCGAGGGACGAGGCCCCAGCTCTCTGGGTTTGTAGCTAGGCCCCCTAACTCCCATTGGGGCCAGTTCAGCGGGCACCTGTCATTTCATTCTCCATGCCCGGAGGCGCCCCTACAGACACGACATGCCCCTCTGGAGGGCGTCAGGGGTCCCTGAAAGTCCGGGATGGAGGTTATGAATGAGGTGGAGCCTGATTTGTATATTTATTTATTTATTTATTGTCACTCAGTGCACACAACAAAAGTCACACACACACACACACACACACCACCCACAAAAATCCCAATGAAGAGCTAAATATGCAACATACAGCATGACCGACACAACTCTGGCTATGGTCCTGCCCCAGGGCGGGGGGCTGGCTGGCACAGGGGGTGGGGAAGGGACGTGGGGCCTCTCCCCTCTAGGGGGCGCTGGCTCTGATCCAGCCCAGAGCAGGGACTGTTGGGCTCAGGAGGGTGGGAAGGGGGAGAGGGGTTGTTTCCTCGCTAGGGGCGCTGGTTCCCTGCATGATACGAGTTGTCCGGTCTCAGTCAAGCTCCGAGCAGGGCAGCATCCCCAGTGGCTGAGGGCTGATTAGGCCATGTGGGGTGAGGTCCTGTCTCCCCCCGGGGGCTCTCCCAGGGGCACAGCGCTAGCGGGGGGCAGCTGTGGGACTCAGGGTGGTGTCGCCAATGGAGCCGGGTGTCTCAGCCCCTTGTCTCCGGGTGGATGAGGGCAGTGGCCCCTACACCACGCCCTGGATCACGTTCTTGTACTCGGGGCCACTCGCCTGCTTCAGCTGCACCATGGCAGAGAAAAGCCACTTCACCTGCAAGGGGAAGAGAGAGCAGGGGTGAGAGGGGTCAGCGCTGGGGGGAGCTGCTCTGTCTGTCTGTGTCATTCCTTCCTGCTTTTCTGTCTGTGTCTCATTCATTCAGTCTCTGTCTTATTCACCCATTCTCCTTTCTCCTTCATTCTTCTCTTCTTCCTTTCCCCTCCACGCTGCCCTCTGTGATGTTATTGACATAAACTGTGACCGTATGATCATTGTTGCAACCACTGTTCTATAGTTGCAGCAGATATTGTACAAAGGTTGTGGAGTGAGGTGTCTATGACAAGGTTCTGCTTTGCTGGTTATGATTGTGCTGTCTGTATGTGTGTATCATTTTTGTAGTTGAAGTTATGAGTATTGGCTCTGTACTTGTATCTCAATGTGTTTTGATTCTAAGTAGCCCCAGTGAAGCATCTGGTCAGTCTTTTGAGAAAGGACTATTCTCAGTAAGTGCCCAGTCAAGAAACACTGAACTGACCATGGACTTTGGGAGACGCCAATCCACATCTGAGCTTTCCTGGGAACGTTCAAACTAACATGTAAACAATGGCGTCAGCCTGCAAACTGAGTCATGCATGGACATGTGACTTGCCCAGGTGACTCCAAGTGCCATCTTGCTGCTGTGATTTTCCATTAAGAACAGAGGGGTCCTTCCACAGGGCGGAGAATATAAAAGGCCGTGAAAACCCCTCCATTTTGTCTTCAATCCTGCTTCTTACCTCTGGAGGGACTTTGCTACACTGAAGCTCTGAACAAAGGACTGAATGACCCATCCCAGCGGGGGATGTTCCAGAGACTTGATTTGAACCTGCAGTTTACTCCATCGCTGCTACAAGCCTGAACCAAGAACTTTGCCATCACTGTATGGAATTGATTCCATTTAACCAATTCTAGCTCTCATCTATGTTTCTTTCTTTTTATGAATAAACCTTTAGATTTTAGATTCTAAAGGATTGGCAACAGCGTGATTTGTGGGTAAGATCTGATTTGTATATTGACCTGGGTCTGGGGCTTGGTTCTTTGGGATCATGAGAACTTTTTTTCTTTTACTGGGGTGTTGGTTTTCATAACCATTTGCCCCCATAACAAGTGGCACTGGTGGTGATACTGGGAAACTGGAGTGTCTAAGGGAATTGCTTGTATGACTTATGGTTAGCCAGTGGGGTAAAACCAAAGTCCTCTCTGGCTGTGTGGTTTGGTGCCTTAGAAGTGGAGAAACACCAGCCTTCGGCTGTAACTGCCCTTCTCTAAGCAATTTGTCCTGAATTGATACTCTCAGAAGTGTCCCACCAAAGGCAGCATCGTTACACCATCTACTGTGCTAAACTCATTCATTCTTTCTTTCATTTCTACGTTTGTTCTCTCTCTCACCTTGAACAGGGTCATGGTGGCGCTGTAGCACACGCTCAGGAGGAAGAGGGTGATGAAGACCGAGATGGTGGACCAGAGGCCGTCCAGCTCCTCGTCTCCGTCCTCGCTGCAAAACTCACCTGACACGATCACCTCTGTTGGGGGGAGAGAAAGAGACATCAGCTCCGACTCAGCCACTGTGACAGAGAGAGCACAGACTGTGCGTCCAACACCAACCCGCCTATCCCCTTCTCTACCCATCCTTCCATCCCTCCAGTCATCTATCTCTGGATACATCCATCCATCCCTGACCACAAACCATCCATCATTCCATCCCTAGACACACCCTTCCTTCCATTCATCCATCTCTAGATGCATCCATCCATCCGCCCATCCCCACTCACCCCTCCATTAATCGATGACCACAAACCATCACTCCATCCATCAGTCCATCCCTAGAAACCTCCATCAATTCATCAATGCCTGCACTCATCCATCTCTAGATACTCATCCATCTCTAGATACTTCTGTCCATCCATGACCACAAACCACCCATTGATCCATCTATCAATCCATCGCTAGACACCTTCATCCATCCATCTATCCATTCCTGCCTCCACCCATCCATCTTTGAATACATCCATCCATCCATGACCACAAACCATCCATCCCCAGAAACCATCCATTCATCTCTAAATACATCCATCCATCCATCCATCCTGACTCACCCCTCCATGCATCCATGAGTACAGACCATCTATTCATCCATCAATCCATCCCTAGACACTTCCATCCATTCAACCATCCCTAGACACACCCCTCCATTCATCCATGACCGCAAACCACCCTCCATCCGTCCATCTCTAGACCCTCCATCCATCCCTACTTGCACCCCTCCATCCATCCACCCACTCCTGCCTGCTGTGATGAAATGAAGGATGCAGAGCCTCCCAGCTCTCATCTCACTCATCCCATGTGGCCGTGGCCCTACACCCTGGCACTGAAGCTTGGCCGCCTGTTGAATTTCTCTGTGGCTTAGTTTCTCTGCCTGTGAAAGGTGGCTCAGGATCCCTCTGAGGTGTGCGAGGTGCCGGGATGCTGCCATGGTGGGGGAGCTCCCTAAAGACCAGGATGGATGGATTTCACACCTGTGCCTCTATGACCCTGCTCCCAGTGTAACAAAACCCCCAGGAGTCACTTCAGATGGAACACAGCCATCTCTGGGCCTGTTTATCCCGGGCTCTCTTGCTCAGGTGCAGCCTGTAGTTGCCTCGGCTGAGGGATGTGGGGATTTTGAACCCTGTCACTTTTATGAACAGAGCCACAAGTATTTTAAGGATGGGATCTCAGGTCTCTCTGACATGACAGATGCTGCTCCCTGAGCATGGTGCCCCCTACTGAGCCCCCTGCCCTAGGGATGTCTGGAGAACAGGTGCATGGATCTGTGTGGGTGCATGTTTGTCTCTCTCTGTGTTGTGTGTCTCTCTGTGGGTACAAACATGACAGCCCAGGTGGGAGGGTCTCTGGGTCATGTCATGTTACAGGTGTGTCCATCTGCCCTGGACTGAGCTCTCTCTCAGCCACCCCCCCACTCTCTTACTCTGTGTGCCCCTGCGCTGCCCCAGGATAACAGCCCTAACACTGCCGCTGCAGGCTACCCCCCTTTCATGCCAAGTGTGAGCTCTGTGCTCGCACTGGTGGGTTTGATTCCTGCACTCGCCCATCCAGCTTTGGGGCTGATACACACATGGGGGGCGGGCGGGGGAAGGTGTGTGAGTGAGGGGCTCGGTAGGAGACAGAGTTCATGTGCAGGGGCACAGGGGCATCTGTATCATCTGTCCCACCCCACTGCCGGGGCCCCCATGTCACCAGAGCTAGTGAGACTTTAGGTGAGTCCCTGCTTAGTGTGTGCTCCAGATAACAGCCCTACTACTGCTGCTGCTTTGTGGGGACTGAGTCTCACGAGCTGATCTCTGGTGTGGGGTGTTTGCTGTATGTTGTCCTATCGCCCCCTACACAGCTGCTGCTGTGGGTAAGGAGTGGAAGGAGACCCCTTAGCTTCCTAGCCAGAAGAAGAGTTTGTGTGGGGGTCAGAGTATTTTACCTTCTCCCCACTGACTCTGGAAAATCCCCATGGGGCATCTGATCCTCTCTGGGGTGGAAGGGGGTGTAGGGTAAATGCTGATATTGATACGCTGCCCCTGTGGGTATGCATGGATAATAGACTAGAGAGGATCATGCCTCAATGAGATGCCAGGGATGGCTTGGCCATCCACCGATCCACCTATCTACCCAGCCATCCCATGCTCCATCCAGCCTTATCTCTAACCGTCCTCCATACCTTCCATCCATTCACATAGATCTATACCCATCCATCCATCCATCCATCCATCCATCCATCCATCCATCCATCCATTGTCATCCCTAACCACCCATCCACTCATCCTCATCTATCTATCACTCACCATCTGTACCAGCCCATCCATCCGTCCATCCATCACCATCGGTACTGATCCACTACCATATGCATCCACTCACCCATTCATTTATACATCCATCCATCCCCACCTCTAGCCATCCATCTATCGCAGTCCATCTATGGCCATCCATGTATCCATCCCTTCATCCTTCAGAATGGGTACCCCTCCAACCTTCACCATAGATTTATCCATCCATCCCCATCCACTTATCCATTGGCATCGCACCCACAAACCGTCCAACCATCCTTCCCTCAGTGCAGCACAGTCTAGTGGGACTGGGTGGGACTCTCAGAACACCTGGGTTCTGTGTCTAGCCTGGTAACGGACGTAACCTTGGGCAGGTCCCTTCCCCTCTTAGTGTCTCTGTTTCTTCTCCCTCTTTCTCTATCTAGGTGTGAGCCCTTTGACACAGGGACTGTCTCCCACGGTGTCTGTGCCACACCCAGCCCAACAGGGCCCTATCTGTGCTGGGGGAGGAGGTGCTACTTTAATCCAAATAATAATCTCTCTCTCTCTCTCTCTCTCTCTCTCTCTCTCTCTCTGTGATATCTGTTGGTCTATGAGCCGTTCCAGGGCCAGCTCTAACTTTTTTGCCACCCCAAGCAAAAAAGAAAAGCGCTGCCCCATCGTACCCCCCCAGCACTGCGCCGCCGAAACCCCCAACCCCCGAGCACCATGCTGCCCGAAGCCCCGCCGCCCTGAGTGCCGTGCAAGCCCCCACCCTCCCAGCACCACGCTGCCCGAAGCCCCGCCCCGAGCACGCAAGCCCCCACCCTCCCAGCGCCGTGCCACTCAAAGCCCCGCCCCCAAGCGCCACACCACCCGAAGCCCCCCCCCGCGATGAGTGCTGGGCAGCACTGCCCCCAGCCCACCCCCTCCAAGTGCCGCACCAAGCACTGCCCCCCTGAGCGGCACACCCGCGAAACCAAACAACCACCACGCCAGCGCTGTCCTGATGAATCAAAAAAACCAACACCACCCGAGCGCTGCCCTGCCCAAGGTGCCGCCCCAAGCACGTGCTTGGTCGGCTGGTGCCTGGAGCCGGCCCTGGGTCCTTCCCTCTGAAGTATGTATGTATCCATCTAACCATCTCTCTGAACACCTGGCCTTCCAACTGAGCTGGGCTTGGATATGGGCTCTGCAGTATGTATGTGTGTAACTGTCCATCTACCCCCCACTCCATCACTGCTTCTGTGCTGTGTATGTACCCATGTATCTACCCATCCTTCCTTCCTATGGCACAACCCATCCTTCCTTCCATGGCACCTACCCATGTATCTACCCATCCTCCTTCCATGCCTTCAACCCAACCTTCCTTCCATGGCACCTACCCATGTATCTACCCATCCTCCTTCCATGCCTTCAACCCATCCTTCCTTCCATGGCATTAACCCATGTATCTATCCTTCCCTCCATGGTATATATGTATCCACCCATACAGGATCTGGGAATTGGCAGCCCCAGCCTAATAGCATCTCGGTTTCTCCCAGCCTGCAACCTGGGACCTCGTCCACTTTGGGCGACCCGCAGATTTCACCCAGTCACACCACAAGAAGGAGACTGGGGTGTGAGCTTAGAGTAGTTCCATTTATTCACTTGTTGTCACTGAGGGCACAGAGATTATTTACAGGAAGCTGTACTGGACAGTGCTAGCAGTGGGGCTGGGAGGAGCCTTCTTCATTTACCAGAGACTTTGCTGACGCTGCGTTGGGTGAACTTCATCTGCAGGGCTTCGTGGATGACCATGCAGGTGTAGGTGTCCCCAGTGTTCCAGCTGGCCTTGCTGACTTTCAGCTTGCTGTAGAGGAAGAAGTTCGAGTCGCCGGCTCCGTCCTTGATGGGCTGGGTGGTGATGTATTCCAAACTCTCATCGGGTTTGTGGTTCTTCATCCACTGCACCGAGATGTCCTCGGGGAAGAAGCCCCTCACCAGGCAGGTGAGGCTGATGGACTCTTCGGAGCTGCTCAGCTCCTCGTTGTGGGGGTGCAGGAGGTAGATGCCAGGGCCAGAGCGCCTGCCTACGGTGGGTGGGGACGGTGGACACAGATGAGCCATGCACATCACTCAGCTGGGGTCACGCGGGGAGGAGGATGGTGTGGGTGTGGTTGCCGGTAGGAACATCCCCTCTCTCCTCCGGGACGGAGGGGCTGGGGACTGGGAGCTGGTAGTCCTGGAGTGCAGGATGGGGGATAGGATGGTCTCCATCTCACATGGGGATGCAAAGGGACCCAGGGCCGGGATCCCAGGTTGTTGAGGCTTTTCCTTAAGGAGCATCCCTCCCTGGTGGGGGCTGGGATAGGGGGGTCGCTCCCCTTAGGGACCCTGCTCTCCTCCTACCTGGCTTCTTGGAGATCGATTTGATGAGGGGCGAGGTCAGCTCTGAGTGCTTCACTGTGCAGGTGAAGTTCTCTCCGTCCTCCCAGTCGCGGGTGAAGATGGGCATGGAGCTGGAGGCGGTGAAGGTGCTGTTGAGCTGCTCAGTGAGGTTCAGCGGTTCAGGGACAATGGACCCCGGCTTCTCTCGGGACCAGACCACCTGGAGGCCGGAGTTGCTAGGCAGGTTGACCACCAGGCAGGTGATCATGGGGCTCTGGGCCACGTACAGGGCTGTGGGAGACGGGGGCACCAGGAAGACCTGGATGTTGCTGGGAGACGTTGTTTCTTCTGGGGACAGGAGAGCCCAGGTCAGCCGCTAGGCCTGGTCTGCCCTGCCCAGGCCCATCCCAGTCTGTCCCCAGCCCTCTCCCCCCTCGAGCCCGGCCCGGTCCCCCTCCCCACAGGCGGATTTACAGTAAATCACAGGGTGCCCTGGCATGGGGAACCCCAACGACAGGGGGCCCCATGGCCGGGCAGCTGTGGGGGCAGAAGCTTGGTCCTGCCCAGTGGTGGATTTAGAGTGAGTGGGGCCCTGTGCTCAGCTTCGTTTTTGGTGCCCCTCCTTGGGACCCAGCCGAGAAAAAGAACCTTCTCTCTTATCTGCCCCCGCCCCCGGTTTTCATTCTTGTTTTCTTCATCGTCCTCCTGTCAGTAATAGCAAGTAAATGGAAATAAAGTGAGGGACCTTGATTGTTTTTGTAGTCAAACTCATTTTTCCACAGACCACTTGAAAATAGCTGGAAATGGGGAGGGGGGCAGGAGCTCCCGTTTGGTGCTCAGGGCAGGGGCGGGGATGGGGGGTGCTGGATTCAGGGCAGGGGGTTTGGGGGGCTGGGTGTGTGTGAGGGGGTGCAGGAGCAGGCTGGGGTGCGGGTCGGAGGTGGGGGCAGCGCCATTTGGTGTGAGGGGTGCAGGTGGGAATGTGGGGGGTGCAGAAGCTTCTGTTTGATCCTCAGGGTGGGTGTGAGGATGTGGGGGGGTGCAGGAGTCAGGACAAGGGGTTGGGGGTCTGTGTGGGGGGTGCAGGAGTCAGGGCAGGGAGCTGGGGTCATGGGGATGCTCCCAGCCCCCTGCCCTACCCCCCCCCACCCCCTACCCTGAGCGGCTCACGGCAGGGGGTTGGGGTTGGGGGGGTCTGCGTAGGGGGAGTGCGGGGACCAGGCTGCTGCCCCCACAGCTGCCCAGCCCTGGGGCCCCTGGGTTTTACTGTAAATCCACGTCTGGTCCTGCCGGCTCCAGGGGGTCCTGCTCCAGGCTCTGCCCCCACCGGCAGCCAAGCTCCCCCTCCCCCACCTCCCCCCCACCCCCAACCTGCTGTTTGCCGGCGCTCTGTTCGCTCCTGTAGGGGGGTGGATGGGGGAGGGGCCACAATGCACATGGGGGCAGGGGGCTGGGAGCACCCCCACAATCCCAGCCCACATCCCCAGCCCCCTGCCCTGACTCCTGCACCCCACACACACCCAACCCCTGCCTTGACTCCTGCACCCCTGCCAGATCCCCACCCTGATTACCAAATGGGAGCTCCTTCACCGGCCCCCACATCCCCACCCCCAACCCTTGCACCAAATGGAGCTGCACCAGGTAAGGGCTCCACACCCCAACCCTCTGCCCCAGGCCTGAGCCCCCTCCCTCACCCTAACTCCCTCCCAGACCCTGCACCCCCAGCCCTGACTCCTGCACCCTCTCACACACACCCAGCCCCCCACACCCCCTGCCCTGCATCCGTACTAACCACCCCCCCCCAGCCCTCCCTGACTGCTGCAGCCCCCACA
Organism: Mauremys reevesii; assembly: GCF_016161935.1. Taxonomy (NCBI): domain Eukaryota; kingdom Metazoa; phylum Chordata; order Testudines; family Geoemydidae; genus Mauremys; species Mauremys reevesii. The sequence continues at coordinate 4,156,568 of NC_052635.1, forward strand.
TCCCCATCTGCATCCCTCGCACCAAACGGGAGCTGCCCCATGTACGCGCTCCACACCCCAGTCCGCTGCCCCGGCCCTGAGCCCCTCCTGCACCCTAAGTCCTGGCCAGACCCCGCAGCCCAACGTTTTTTTATAAAGGGCTCTTATTGAAAGCGCTTCACAGGAGTTCGCTAATGGCACAAACAGGATTTGGAAAGACCGTTAAGTGTCCGCCGAGACCCCCAGCGATTTTCAAGTGGTCTGTGGAAAAATGAGTTCGACTACAAAACCAGTCAAGGAACCTCACTTTATTTCCATTTACTTGCTAATACTTACAGGAGGAGGATGAAGAAAACAAGAATGAAAAATGGGGGCGGGGGAGATAACAGAGAAGGTTCTTTTTCTTGGCACGTGGGCCCAAGGAGGGCCCCAAAATGCGGCTGATCACAGGGCCCCAGTAACCCTGAATCCCCCACTGCCCCTCCTCTTCGTAGGGAGCCTAGTGCCGGCGAGCGTCACCTCCGCACTTGTGGGCGTGGGCCTGCATTGTTGTGGTGCCCGTCTGGGACACCTCGCACGTGTACGTCTTGCCCTCCAGCCACTCGCTCTCGGAGACACTGAAGGTGTGGCCGTCGGCTTCCTCCGTGGTAGTGGCGGCGCCACTGGGCTTGCCGGCCACCATCCATTGCACCGTCAAAGGCTTAGGGTTGAAGCCAGAGATTAAGCACACCAGCTGGACGGTGCCTGGTTTGGTGGTGCAGGAGTAGAGCACTTCCACCTTAGGTTTAATGGACTCTGGGAGAAGGGTGATGAGTTAGTTTTCGTACAAACCCCTACTGAGCCCCCCGCTCCCTGCTTCCCAGAGCCCCCTGCTGTGCCCCCCCCCCCGCTCCCTGCAGCCCAGCACCCAGTTTGCAGCCCTCTGCCCCTTTCCCTGCATTGCAGCCCCATCGCTTCTCTTGGCGCGGTCTCTCTTTTCATCCCTCCACCCTTCGGTGCCTCCACACCCAACACTATCTACCTGCCCCATTCACTCCCATCTCTCTGTGGTGTCTCTCTCCATCCACCCACCCACCCCAGCGACTCCATCAGCTCACAGCACTAGCAGGCTCCCAGCCTCTCTCCCTGCAGCAGTCAGCAGAGCAGGGACCTGCGAGACCCCCAACCCCTCCCTCCCCCCCGGGCCGCGCCGCGCCGTCCCTACTTGGGATTTCCGTGGAGATGCTGCGGCTGGTGGGCGGGTGCTTTACGGTGCAGCTATAGGTGTCAGACTTCCAGCTGGTGGCCGGGACGGTGACCTGGCTGCTGAGCGAGTAGAGGCCGCTGGAAGGTTGCAGCACGGAGGGATAGGTCCTCACGCCCGAGGAGCCGACGTTAGGGCTCCATGTCACGGTGACCGGCTCGGGGAAGTAGCCTTTGGCCAGGCAGCCGAAGGTGACCGGGGAGGTGGTGACTTCGCCGGTGCAGGAGGTCAGGGGGAAGACAGACGGGGCCGTGTCGCTAGCTGCAAAGGGAGAGAGAGCGAGGCCATGAGACACAGCCCCTCTGAGCCCTGCCCCGCTCCGTGCAGCACAGGCCCTAGCGGGGCACTGGGGCAGCACTCAATGCCGAGGGAGAGCGTCCCCTAGCGAGCCCCACTCTGCTCCATTCACACAGCACAGTTTGGGGTGAGACTGTTGACAGTTGCAAGGTCTTACTAATGTCTGTGTGTAAGTGGGGGCCTGAGATAGGCTGCCCCCCGTCTTCCAGGGTGTGTCACTGTCATAGGTCTTCTCCCCCACTTGGAGCTGTTGGGTTCCAAGATGGGGACCTGCATGGACTCCTCTAAACTAAAATCCTAGTTTAGATCTGGTTCTCATTGCCACCAGTTACGTTTTAAATGAGTAACACACTGCCTGTTCCCCCAAACTTTCCCTGGGAAACCCAGATTCAAACCCCTTGAATCTCACCAGAGAGAGAGAAACAGCCAGTTCCCCTCCCCCCCTTCCCTCTTTTCAGCCTGCTCCGGAGAGAGAGATACCTTGATTCAAACTCCTTGAATCAAACAAAGAGGGATTCACTTTTCCCCCTCCCCTTCCCTTAAAATCCAAACAAGGAAAGAAATCAATTAAGATCTAAAAAGAAAAGATTTTATTAAAGAAAGAAAAAAAAGTACACTCTCTCTGTATTACCAGGATGGAAAAATACAGGGTCTAACTTATAAAAACTGGAGAGACTTCCCCTCCCTGCTCCTCACCATAATCAAAGTAACAGCAAACAGGAATAAAGAATTTCTCCAGCAAACACACAATTGCAAATGTAGAAATCAAATTATAAGACTAATTCGCCTTTCTAATACTCACTATACTGGATAGTAGGAACTACTCCAGGAGAACTTGGAGACATGTCTGGCCTCTCTTAGCCCTGGTCTACACTAAGGTCGGGGGTCGAACTAGGGTACGCGAATTCAGCTACGTGAATAACGTAGCTGAATTCAAACTACCCTAGTTCGACTTACTTACCGTCCAGACGCCGCGGAAGCGAACTCCGCGGCTCCAAGGTCGACTCCGGCAACTCCTCCTGCCGCGGTGGAGTACCGGAGTTCGAACTAGCGCTTCCGGGGTTCGAACTATCGCGTCTAGATCAGACGCGATAGTTCGAACTCCGAGCAGTCGAACTCGCCGCGTCGACCCAGCAGGTAAGTGTAAACGTGGCCTAAGATCCAAAGAGAGAACAAAGAACACAGACAAAGCCTTCCCTCCACAGAGATTTGAAATTATCCTGTCCTTTGATTGGTCCTCTGGTCAGGTGTTCCTCAGGTTACTGAGTTTGTTAACCCTTTACAGGTAAAAGAGACTTTAACCCTTAACTATCTGTTTATGACAGTCACAGACCGAGCAGGATCAGGGCCCCCAGTTCACTTGGTGTTAAACAGACACAGTGTGTGATCGGGGCCCCCATTACACCGGGTGCTGCAGAGAGACACAATGACAGACAGTCCCTACCCCACTGAACTTACAGGCCAAATAGCCAAGATAAAGGAAGAATCAGAGGGGAAACTGAGGCAGCAAGCAAGGAAGGGACCTGGTCACAGCAGGTTGGTGGCACAGCCAGGTAGAGAACCCAGGAGTCCTGTGTCCCACCCTCTGCTCTGTGGACTGGATGATGCATTGTGCTGTGTTGCTGGTCAGCAGTAACACGCGTTGATTTCAGAGAGTAGAGGGTTGTTCCCAGTAATTTCCACTTGGTTTTTCCTGAGGAATCAAAGGGAATTAGGTGCCGAAGTGGCAGAGAAATTCCCCTTGGAGAAATCACAGCATCTGCAGCTAGAAAACAACCCAAGATTTTGACCAAGGAACTGAAATTGGGAGACACTTCTGGGCTCTCGAAGACGTGTCGTACCACTAACGTTTGGGTTTTCAGGTCTCCAGCTGAAGACATGCAGAAGTTATTCTAGCAATTGTAGCTTGGGTACGAATATTAAATGTTATATTCTCATTAGGCTCCTAGGTTCATTGCTAACATCCTCAGCCCCTAGTGGCCAGTGAGCAATTCTGTATCTCAAACACACGTCGTTAGAGTCCTGAGAACTCACTTGAGACACCGGTAGGAGGGACTGGGACTGTCCAATTGAACTCGGGACATATGGGCCCTTTGGGTTAGAGTTCGGGTTATAATTATACACGGGGAGGAGGATGAAGGGTTTGCGGTTAGGGTTAGGTGCTGGGGTTAAGGGCTATAGGTAGCTGGGGTAGAATTAAGGGCAATAGTTTAATGGTTTGGGTCAAATACCCTTCCACCCTCAAGTTCAATATTTGACGTGTTGTGATTGGATTTCTAGCCAATTTTGCAGCCACTCAACCTTCAGATACCAACCGGTTCTGCTGCCATTTTCCAGAGGGAGTTAGTGAGACTCTTGGGTCCTACCCCAAGGGGTCAGTTTGCCACGATGACTCATAATTCTGAGGCTGGGATGCTTGATACCCAACTGGAGACACAGAAACCCTAGTGCTCAGAGGGTCAAGGTGGGGAGGTTCGGGTTAGAGCTGGGGTTATGGTTAGGGATATAATTGGTTGTTAGTACTTGTATCACAGTGGTCTAGAAAACCCAATCTAGGACCAGGACCCATCGCACCAGGAGCTTTACAGAGAAATAACAATGAGGACTCTACTGATCCCAGCACCATTGCAGCCTGAGCAATCTAAAGTCAGGGTTCAGGGGATAAGGTTGGGACTTTAGGGTTAGGGGTTAGGGGTTGGGTTTGAAGAGGGGGTCAGAGTTGGGGGTCAGAGTTAGGGAGGAGGGGTTAGAGAGCCGGGGTTAGGGATGAGGCTAGGACTCTAGGGAAAGGGGGAGGATTAGGGTGCTGGGGTTAAGGAATGGGTGCATCTGTCGGGGGTTAGGATGCTGGGGTTAGGGTCATGGTTAGGGAGCTAGGACAGAGTTGGAGGTCTAAGTAGTTGGGTTTAAGGTTTGGTTTAGGGTCATAGTTCTGGGGTTAGGGTAAAAAACCTTCCCTCCCCCAAACTCAGTAGTCGACTGGTTATCACCGCCCCTAGCTCACGACCTTCCTAGCCAGGTTCCCACTCAGGAAACCACTCGGATTCTAACCAATTGGGATGAAGATTTTCTGGACACTTTCCCAAACTCTGCGGGAGAAATCTCCCAAGAAGTCCAGCTGCCTCACTTTCTAGGTGCCCAGAGGTGAGGCGCCTTGGGGAGCACTTACCGGGGTCTGCATCTCCACTGGGCTTTAGACGGAGACGTCAGAGCTCGTCCCCCCGGAAAGGAAGCCCAACGCGTCTCCAGCTGAGTGCGCCGCAGAAACGGAGCCAGCTCAACTCAAAGGCCAAGTTAGGAAGCTGACCCCTGAGTTGTCGCCTCTGAGCTGCCAGTTACGTCCAGCCCCAGGCAGCCGAGCTCACATCTGGCTGTGCTGGGAATCCCCCCGCCCGGCTCTCAGCATGGAGCATGAGCGCAGAGCTGCTGGAGGGAGGCAGGGCCGGCTCAGGGAGACGCGTTCCTGCACTCGCTGAGGTCAGGGGGTTCCCTCTGACAAGGGATACGCCAAAGGGGAAATTTGTGCCTCAGGTTAGAAAGATTTTGTTTGCAAATATTTGTTACTGGGCTAAAGACAGGAGACAATAAAATCCCCTTAAAAGAATTCAGCTGTTCCCCCGAATGTCTAGTTGCAGCCCCCCAACTCTGAGCACCCCACATCTGCTAATGGCCCTAAGTCCTGACCCACATCCCCTGCTAGCCGAGCCCTCCGAACCAGCCCCTCACTCCCAACATGCAGCCCTCCAAGCCCAGCCCTGGCACCCCCCACTCTGCCAGTGCCCCCATTACTGATGTGCAGCCCCTGCTAGCCCAGCCCTGTGCTCCCCCGGCTCCCACCTCTGCTGGTGCCCCTCACTCCCGACCCGCAGCCCCTGCTAGCCCGGCCCTGCCCCCCCCAGCTCTGCTGGTGCCCCTCACTCCCGACCCGCAGCCCCTGCTAGCCCAGCCCTGCCTCCTCAGCTCTGCTGGTGCCCCTCACTCCTGACCTGCAGCCCCTGTTAGCCCAGCCCTGTGCTCCCCTGGCTCCCACCACTGCTGGTGCTCCCCACTCCTGATCTGCAGCCCCTTCTATCCCAGCCATGCCAGTGCCCCCCACTCTGCCAGTTCCCCCATTACCAACCTGCAGCCCCGTGCTAGCCCAGCCACCCCCCGAGCCCAGCGGGTGCCCCTCACGCCCGCCCCCCCGCCCCTCCGAGCTCAGCCCTGCCCCCCCCTCCTGCTGGTGCCCCTCACTCCTGACCCGCAGCCCCTGCTAGCCCAGCCCTGGGTTCGCTCCCTACAGTTCTTTCAAAGCTGTTATCCCAGCTAATAGCCGGAGTGTGGGATAAGCACCTCTGTCCCCCCATCTCTGCCTGGGGGGTGCACAGCCTGGCCTGTTACCCGTCCTGGCCTGGGCAGCATATCCAGCCTGTGCAGGGGAGCCAGGAGCTGCACCCTGCCCGGGTACTGGCTCCACACAGGGGGACGTACCCCACTGCCCTTCATAGGTCAGAACAGAGCACAACACTCCTGGCTCCCAGGCCCCCTGCTCTAACCTACTCCCCTTCCAGAGCCTGGGAAAGAACCCAGGAGTCCTGGCTCCCAGCCCCCCGCTCTAGCGGCTAGACCCCACTCCCATCCCAGAGCTGGGGAGGTAACCCAGGCGTCTTGCTCCCCTCTCTAGCACACGCTTCACCCCATTTATCTCACACCCTCTGCACCCCTGTGACAGGCCAATAGCAGCCACTTTCCTGGGATGGACTCACCACATCACCGGCCGCGTTGGGTCGTGGCCCAGCACTGGAGACCGGGGGCTTCTGTCCGGGAGCCCAGCTCTGCTCTGTGTCTGTGGCGGAGCTCTTCTGAGGTATCTTTGTCTGTCAGACATCCCCTCCCCTTCCCCCCCCTGATGGAAGTCAGGATAATTATAGCTTGAGAACAAGAGATGACGCCCTCTGGGGAGCTTTCACTGTTACAGCTGGTGAGAAGGTGTGAAAATTGGACAGGTGGGTGAGCACAAGGGGCTAAAACCGGGGTGAAAAAACAACCTCGGTGTGACTTTCACTTGTGTAAACTTCCTCTTTCAGCCCGTTTTGTTTGTTTGTTTGTTGGTAGGTTTTCCCCAGAGATTTGGTGACAAAGGCCGCAGACCTCAGAGAAGATTGAGGCCTCCTGGGGAATCTTTTTGAGAACCTGCCATGCAGGAAGGTGAAGAAGGAGACTTTATGGCTGTCCTGGAACTGGGGATAGAACCCAGGAGTCCTGACTCCTAGTCCCCCAGGGCCACCAAGAGGGGGAGGGGCAAGAGGGGCAATTTGCCCGAGGCCCTGGGCCCTGCAGAGGCCCCCACGAGAGTTTTTGGAGCTCCTGGAGTGGGGTCCTTCTCTAGCTCCAGGAACCCTGGAAAACTCTCGCGGGGCCCAGGCTCCCAGAGCTTCTTCCGCTCCTGGTCGTCGTCGGCAATTCGGTGGTGGGGGGCCGGAGGAGAAAGGGCGCGTGTTGGGTTATCTCATCCATCCATGACTCATGGAGGGCTCTTCCCTGGCTTTAACTAATGGTCTTGTGATCAAACAGAGGAAGGGACTCAGGAAGCTGGCTTCAACTCCAAGATCTCAAAGGACCAGAGTCACCTCTCAGCATCACTCGCACAAAACCAGAGCTATTCCACTGGAGCTGCTCCAGGTCTACACTGGAACGGCCAAGGTCAGAATCCCATTTCTCTTGTTTTTTGCCCGTCGCTAGGACACCACTGCACAATGGGAAGTTAAAGGCAGAGAGAAGGTCTGTGACAGGCCCAAGGTCCCACATGATTTTCCCCTTTTGATGGTTTCTCTTATATTCTCTTTATTTTTCCAGCGAACCCCAGACCCCCCTCCGTCTTCCCCCTGGTTCCCTGCGGCCCCAAGACTGGCAATGCTCCCCTGGACACGAGCTTGGCCTGCCTCGTAACTGGCTATTTCCCAGCACCAGTGGCCATCAAGTGGAATTCGGGCAAAGTGACCCAGGGGGTCACAACTTTCCCAGAGGTGATGATGAGCGACGGGCTCCACTCCCAGAGCAGCCTCCTGGTCATCCCTGCCAGGTCCCGGCAGGGCGACACCTACCAGTGCGATGTGATGCATCAAGGGACAGCAAAGACCTGTGGAAGAAGTTCCCTCAGAAGTGTAAGACACGCGGCAGGGGAGGGCGGGACAGCCAGGCTGAGCTTTTCAAAGCGCCTAGAGGGACTGGGAGCCAGTGAATCTTAATCCACATCCCGTAGGTGCCTTTGGAAAAACCTCCCCCTGAAAGTCTGGGGAAAGTTGGGCCCAGTGTTGAAACACACTGAGCCTTGGTGCTTTGTCACTGCAGATCCCCTGCCCCCAGCGCCCCCTCCATGGACCCCTGAACGAGGGAAACCTTAGGCTGAAAGGCGCCCTGGGCAGAGACCTACGTTCCACTAAGGGGGGGATTTTTTCAGCCCTGCCTAAAGGATTTAGGCACTCGGTTCCCATGGGAACTTGGCATGCAAATCCCTTAGGCACCTTGGGAAATCTTAGACCCGCAGCCGGGCTGAAATGGCACCTAAGCCTCATGCTGGCCCCTCTGTAGGGGGGAATCTTCGTCTCACTGCCTTTCACCCTCCCCCTCCCACAAACCCACCCAACCGCCTCCCACTGGGGAGGTAGAACAAAGCCCATTCGCCGCGTCAGTCCAAAGCCTCAAAGCAAAACCAGTGCAACTCAGAGCCCAGGGTCCCGGCCACCAGGGCCCCCCAGTGTTCAGCTGGCTGCATGGGGAGCACCCCCCCCTTTCCACTAGGTCACCTTTCCTGCATGTTTCCTAGGCCCCCTGCCTGTCCACATCTAGAGATTCTCTCTCAGGCGCTTTCCTCAGCACTGAGCCGGAAGCTTTCCCTGCTATAGCCAGCAGCAAGCAGCCCCATGGGACTACAATTCCCAGCAAGCACTGGCCTTAAAGGGGAGAGACCCCCTTAGGAGCTAGCACTGGTTCCACCTTTGTCATGGAGCTGGGTGTGTTCCTTGCACTCCCGCTGTTCTGGGGCATCGTTTGAAATGGACACAAGCCCAGAGCCGCAAACCTAGGCATTCTGGGGTCAGCACTTCAACGGGTGTAAATCGACTGATCTCCGCTGAAGTCAGTGGCACTGAGCCGACTTACATCAGCTGAGGATTTGACCCTTTATCCGTAGTCAGACACAGTCAGTCCTCTCCCAGGTTTTCTTCTGATGCCATGTCAGGCTGTGCAGCGCCACGGTGCCCCTTAAATAGGGGACATTAATTGAGGGAAACTAGTTCAAATAAACAAACACAGCTCAAGCTCCAGCTTTGTCCCCGCTGTTTACCAGGGAGAACACACTCCATGCAGCACGTGCAGGAAGAGGCCTGGAGGCTTTTAATATTTGCCTAGATGATTTAAGGGCCCTGTTCCCATTTGTTTTAATCCCTTACATGGCTGTGAAAAATCTCAGCCCTGGAGGCTGATTAAAGTACTCAGTGTAAACGTACCACAACAAGGTGGGGGTTGCTGGTGCTGAGAGGACTGTAGCATTAGCCCTCTCTCTGGAAGGGGACTGGGGATCTACAGAGAGTGACACTGGACTGTGTTGTCCCCTCTCTCTGCTCTCAGGGTGTGTTTCGACAACGCCACCCCAGGTTCACCTCCTGGTCCCCACCTGTGAGGAGAGCTCCACAGAGAGCCAGCTGGAGCTGGTTTGCCTCCTCCTGAGCTTCAAACCCGGCAACGCCGACGTGAAATGGCTGGTGAATGGGAAGGAGAGCAGCTCCCCCACCCCGTCCTTTTCCTCTGCCATGGGCACAGACGGCTTCTACATGGGGCAGAGCCGCATGAACATCACCAAGCAGAGCTGGGAGCAGGGGGACGTCTACAGCTGTCAAGTGACCCACCCAGCAGTGGGAGCAGAGCTCTCCATGCACAACACCAGCAAGTGCTTGGGTGAGGGGATGGGCCCGTGCATGGCGGGGAGGTAGGGTGGAGAGTTACTGAGAAACCAGCCCTGCCGAAGGGTAGGTGGGACTGCACCTAGACACCAGTGTGACGGGAGACATAGGAGTGCCATAGAGAAACTGGTACTGCAGGTGGATGGGAAGAGAAAGAGATACCATGGCTGGCTGGATGGGAGGGACACTAGGAGTGTTCTGATGGAAGTCGAGGGATAGATTAGATTTCAATCGTCCTTTTCTGCCTTTCCACATTATTTGAACTGGTCAATGACGTCTCTTTGCATTTCTCAGCCTGCCTCAGAAGCTCACTTGACCCAACCATCTACTTAACCAAACCCTCCTATGAAGACGTCATCAAAAATTCTGGTCACGTTACCTGTCTAGTTCTGGGCTATGACTTAGCAGCCAGCAGAATGGCATGGAAAGTGGATGGGCAGGTCAGCTCTGCGGCGAAGACAGAACCCCCCAAGAAGAACAGCAACGGGACCACCAGCCTGGTCAGTTCTCACCCTGTGTCGCTGGCACAATGGGGACAAGGCACCAAATTTACCTGCAAAGTGACCACACCCTGTTCTGGAGAACTAACCCAGGACATAACCATGAGCAATACAGGTGAGGAGCCCTGGCATCTCCAAGGGAAAGGCAACCGCCAGTCACTGTGAATTGGGATTAGAGGGTGAAACTCACCCCGCACACGTCCTAGGCAGCCTTTATGTCCCAGTTAAGCCCCCAAGTAGGACTTTAGCGGCGCCTAGGCCCTCAGCACAGGGTGTGTTGCAGGTAGAATTAGTAGTTCCCCTGTGAATCTCTCATTCTCAATCTCTCACTAATTTCCACTTGCACAGTTCTCCCAGGATTCCCTGCCTGATCATTAAATTCCAGCTCCTCCAAGAATTTCACTCCCTGGGCTCCCTGGGAAACGGGGATGTCGCCTGTCAGGGACTCTGATCTGACGTGCGTCTGTACTTCTTACCTCTGGAAATCTGGCTGGTGCTTGTCACCCGTCATCTGGCCTTTCCGGGCTATTTCCGGTGAGACTCTCTCAGAGTGTCCAGTGGAGTAACGTGCCCAAACCCCACTGAAATACCCAAGGTGTCCAAATCCCTTAGCCAGCCTTTGAAAATCTCAGCTGTGTTGAGTTTTGCTGGGAGCGTTTGAAGGAGGGAAGAGGCTCCATCGGAGTGAGCAATGGGTGGGTGACTGTAGCGGGGTGGTCCCCGCTCCAGCCCGGGAAGGGTTGAAGCAGCCCTGGGAGAGGGCTGAGGCTGCGGAGCAAAGCCTGGGCTGGCTGGGGAAGGCAGGAAGAGGTGGGGCCATGCCCCAGTCAGACCCAGCTGGTCCCTAGTAGAGTCTGCGAGCCAGGAGCCCAGTCAGACTCTCTCTCTGGCCTTTGCGAGGGAGGTGCCTGGCTGCTGGGGATCGAACCTGAGGCAGAGCACGGCTGGGGAAGGCCAGAGGAGCTGGGGAGCCCTGGCCTGGAATCCCGCAGGCTGCGGCCTAGTATAAGGCCGAATAGGTACTGGGGCTGCAGGGGGCAGCCCGAGGGCAGAGGAAGGCAGCAGGCCCAAACCCTCCTTGCCAGCGATGAGCGGCTGACACTGCAGCCTGCCCCAGGGCATGGGGGCTACGGTGACTGGCAGTAGCCTATGACTGAGGCGAGGTGGGGGTGGGGCGGGGTTCCCGGGAGGGTAAACCCTGCTACTGGGGGGTTACTGCCGGGGGCAGCACCCCAGATAAACGGGCACCGGAGTCCAGGGAGCGACACGGGGGCCAAGCGGCAGCGGGACACTGGCCTTGAGAGGGTGCTCCGGAGGCTCGAGAGCTAATTCCCGAGACGACCAGCAGGAGGCGCCGCAGGGGAGAGTCCCGCACCGTTACAGTGACCCCATGTGATGATGATGCATGGTGGAGACGTGGGGAGAAGAGGAGATCGTGTGGTTCAGTGTTTGGGGTGAGGGTTCCGGTTAGCGACGCAGGACTAGCTGAAAGAACCATGTCCATCTGCGTCACTGTACAACCAAGCTGAGGATAACGATCGTGAGGATGATCTCGAAGGAGATGACAATGATGTCGATGACAATGAAGAAGGAAATGAAGATGCTGAAGGAGAAAAGGAGAAAGAATGTCAGAACGCTGAAGGAGATGATGAAGAGGATGGTAATGAAGGTTTGCTCTGAAGATGAAGATAAAGCGCAAGGAAGTGGTTATGAAGACAAGGGAGGTGAAGAAGATGAATATGATGATGGTGATGAAGACGAAGATGAAGATGATGATCTTAAGTTGTTGACATTTAAGGTTGAGGATCTGGAAGGTCACTGTGCACTCTGCGGGGAAGGCTTGGGAGTTCGGTTGAGTGTTTGGGTGAAGGTCCAGTATCTTTGAGTTTCAAGAGATATGATGCTCAATGGTTGGGTTTTTATTTTGCCTGGTTAGAAGCCTAAAAATTCATGCAAACAAAGGAGAGAAACCCCTCAGCTCCATTGCCCCACAGTGGGGCTTGGGCATCCATGTGAATCTGGAATCACAGCTCCAGCAGGATCCACTTTACAAACTTGTTTCATGAGCCAGACCATGCATATCCTTCAGAGAACATTCAACAGAGGCCATTGTGCCTGGGTGCCAGGGCTCCAATCAGTCTGGGCTCCCTGGCTGAGATTTCTAAAGGGATTCAAGCTCTCCCCTCCCCCATCGGCTTGCAGTGGGAGCTGGGGGACTCATGCTCTCAGGGAACTTGGCAGACAATGGGTGTGAAATATAAAGGGCCCGTCTGCCTGTGCAGGGAGTAGGGGTTGGGGAACACAAGATCTGTCCTGAGCTGTGGGTGCCATGTGGGGTCTAGTGGTTAGAGCAGGAGGGCCTGGGTGCCAGGCATGACCATGGGCAGGTCATTTGTCCTCTGTGTCCCAGCTGCCATCTCTGGGAAATGGGGATAACCACGCTGAGCTCAGGCGGGTCATCGAGCTCATGAATTTGTGTCTGGAAGGGGTGAGTTTAGCAACCATGGCAGGTCTGTCCCTGGCCATTTTTTTCCACAATGGGGCTTTCTCCCAACAAAACCGGAGACCTTCAGATTTGCTCCTGGGACCCAGAGACCCAAATAACCATAATGGGACTCAGGAATCCCAATCCCTCGATTGGCTGGAAAAATCTCAGCCATTGTTCCTGCTGCTCCGTAAGATGAGAGTCCCGCCCCTTCCACCAGGGAACCCAGTGCCCTATTTACAAGTCCAATGATGCTCAGCCCCTTTCCCAAACAGCCCCTGGGCTTTGCACCCCTGAGAGAGCGGCACTCAGTTACCACCTGGTGCCTGTTGACATATTTGCTCAGCCCAGCCCTCAACGCCTCCTCCTGCCCCCACCAGGTGTCAGCAACTGTAATCGACACCCTCTGGAGGTGTCTCTCCTTCCTCCTTCCCTGGAGGACCTCTACATAGCGCAGAACGCCACCATCAGTTGTTTGGTGAGCGGCCTGGAGACCCCCGGCAGCCTGGAGGTCTTCTGGAACCGGGGTAGCGGGGGCCCCTTGGCCGTGGTCTCCAGGGATCCGGTGCTGCAGGAAGATGGCACCTACAGTGCAACCAGCATCCTGCGGGTGTGCGTGGAGGAGTGGCAGGCGGGGGAGGAGTTCATCTGCACCGTGAAGCACCAAGACTTCCCGTCGGCCATTGTCAAGACCGTCCACAAGAGTCACAGTAAGAACTCAGCCTTTCCCCTGTAGGGGGCGCCAGCTCCAATCAGGCCGCAGGCTGGGGGAGTGGCTGGCACAGGGTGTGGGGAATGGGACGCGGGACCTTCTGTCTCTAGGGGGCGCCAGCTCTGATCCGGTTTCAGGTCTTTGGGACTGGGAGTTACAAATTTGTAGGGGAGATGAAATTTGCAAAGTGATGAGAGAGAAGGGGACGGAGAATCAGGACTCCTGGGTTCTTTTTCTGTCTCTGGGAGGGGAGTGGGATGTAGTGGGTTAGAACAGGGAGACTGGAGGCTGGGACTCCTGGGTTCTAGCCCCTTTTCATGGAAGGGATTTGGATCTAGTGGGTTAGTGTGGCCCGAACTCCTGGATTCTGGCTATGTGTCTGGGAGAGGCGTGGGGGGTCTAGTGGGATATTGCAGGGGGATGAGGGTGGGGGATGGTAGCCAGGACTCCTGGGTCCCAACACTTAGCATTAACCTCTCGCTCTTTCTCATGGCAGTGGTCTCCCTCCGCGCCCCTTCTGTCTACATTTCCCCTCCTCACGCTGAGGAACTGGCTCTCTGGGAATCAGCCACCATCACCTGCCTGGCCTCTGGCTTCCGGCCCAGAGACATCTTGGTGACATGGACTCAGCAGGACCGGCCCATGCCCCAGGAAGCCTACACCAACATCGGCTCCGTGCGGGAGGATGGGAAGGAGGAGCGCTACTTCATCTACAGCAAGCTAAAAAAGGTAATAATTGGAGATATACCAATCTCCTAGAACTGAAAGGGACCTTGAAAGGTCATTGAGTCCAGCCCCCTGCCTTCACTAGCAGGACCAATTTTTTTTTTTTGCCCCAGATCCCTAAGTGGCTTCCTCAAGGATTGAACTCACAGCGCTGGGTTTAGGAGGCCAATGCTCAAATCACTGAGCGATCCCTCCCAGGGATGAGTTGTGAGTTCAATCCTTGAGGGGGCCACTTAGGGATTTGGGACAAAAATTGGTCCTGCTAGTGAAGGCAGGGGGCTGGACTCGATGACCTTTCAAGGTCCCTTCCAGTTCTAGGAGATTGGTATATCTCCAATTATTACCTTTATTACCTTTACCTAAGCTCAATGTCCTGGTGTCCAAATGGGAGCCGGGGGACACCTACGCCTGCGTGGTGGGGCACGAGGGTCTGCCCATGACCTTCATCCACTGGAGCGTGGACAAAGCCTCCGGTAAACCCACCGCCGTCAATGTCTCTGTGATCTTGTCCGACACCGACGTCACTTGCTACTGAGGAGCAGAGCCCGGCAGGCTCCTCACGGGGTATCTGAGATGGCCTCCGAACCTCATAGGGTCTGGGATTCCTCTGAGCCTGTGTGTAAAGCTGTGGTAGCTCTGGTGTGCAGAGCGTGGCTGTGTGTGGAATATGCCCAAATAAAATGCACCATGCTGGAGCTTGTGATGAAGGGTGTGTCTTCTGCAGAGAGTGTCCATGTGTCTTATCTACCAACCCACTCTTCCTCACACAATATCTAGATGTATCCATCTACCCTTCTTTCTTTCGCTCTTTTGCTCTAGCCATCCTCCTTTCCTCATGGATTGTCTACATCAATTCATCCTTCCACAGGATCCATCCATCCATCCTACCCTCTGCAGTACCTGTCTCTTTGATTCTACCATAGCCATCCATTCATGCATGGAAAATCAGGCAATGTCCTCTCTGCATCCATCCATCCTCATGCAGTGCATGTTTCTACCTGCCCACCCTCTGCAGTGAGTTGCTCTCCATCCATTGTTATTGAGGATATTGCAGCTCCTAGATGTCCTGTCTGAGGTTAGGGCCCCATTGGATGGGCACTACATGAACACACGGAGAGCAAACATCCTGGAACCAAGGAGCTGATAGTCTAAGCAGAGAGAGGCTGGGAGGGGATATTTTGGCACAAAGGGATTAAAATTGGGACACTAAAAAGGAGTGAGACACCCAACTCCCACTGCAATTGTGAGTTTATTTCACGGGCACCTCATTTCCTCAGAGTCCTTGAAAGACCCAAGCCTAAGTGGCTTGTCCCTGGTCACACTGCAGGTCATTGGGAGAGGTGGGAATAGAGCCCCGATCCCCCATCTCCAAGACTTGTTTCTTAACCATTGCACCTGTCTAGCAATGTAGCCCTAGCCAGTCTGGCATCAAAACTCCTTGGAGATGTGTCCTCACCGGACCACATTAGGTGAGAGTCAGAGCCTCCAGAAATCTGGTGTTTTGTCTGCTGGGAGCTAGGCGGCGGTTTAGACTGAGTTAGGAGCCTCCATTCCCACCAGCTCTATCCCTGGATATATGAACACGGGGTGGGGTGCAGGGGAAGTGATTTCATCTCTGTGTTCGGGGTTATGGAACCCGATACTGGAGCAGCATTCAGTTCTGGAGGCAACATGCAGTGACTGTCAGAAAAGGTAACAATGGTAGGAACCATTAGGAAAGGGACAGATAATAAGACAGTAAATCTCATAATGCCACTGTATAAATCCATGGTATGTCCACAGCTTGAATACCGCATGATTGGTCAGGAGAAAGTAAATAAGGAAGTGTTATTTCCTGTAGACGGGTCGGACTCACCCCTGCGGCGCCTCCTGCTGGTCGACCTTGGGAATTAGCTTATTCCAGCCCTGGAGCGCCCTCTGCAGGACGGTGATCCACCTGTCTGCTACTGCCCGTGTCCCTCCCAGGACCCCGGTGCCCCTTCAACTGGGTCTCCCCCTCCCAGGGGAACCCCCACCCCACTATCTTCACTTTGCCTCAGTATTGGCTACTGCCAGTCATTGTCTAGCCCCACGTCCTGGGGCAGACTGCAGTATCAGCCTACTCATCACAGGCAAAGGGGTTTGGACCTGCTGCCTTTGCCTACCCCTGGGTTGCTCCTTGCAACCCCCAGTACCTCTTGGCCTATAGCTAGGCTGCAGCCTGGGGCTTTCCAGGCTGGAGCTCCCCAGCTCTCAGCCTTCCCCAGCCCTGCTTCATCCTAGGTACCTTGTTTGGCTCCCTGCAGCCAAGCCCCATCTCCTCTACAAACAGAGAGAGACTGTCTTGGCTTCTGGCTTCCCTGGCCTTCTCATAAGGCCCTGTTGCTCAGTTTGGGCGTGGCCCCAGCTGCAGCCACTTCCCAATCAGCCCAGCCTAAAGTCCCTTCCAGGGCTATTTTAACCCCTTCAGGGAAGGGAGCAGGGTCCACCCTGCTACATTCCCCCTTCACATAACACAAGAACCAGGGGTCACCCAATGAAATTAAATGGCAGCTGGTTTAAAACAAACACAAGGAAGTATTTCTTCCACAACAGAGTCAACCTGTGGAACTAGTGGTCAGGGATGTTGTGATGGCTAGAAATATAGTTGGGTTCAAAGAAGAATTAGATAAGTTCATGGAGGATAAGTCTATGAAAGGTTATTAGCCAAGATGGTCATGGATGGAGCCCTAAGCTCTTGTTGTCCCTAAGGCTCTGCCTGTCATAGGCTGGTTGTGTATGACAGCAGATGGATGACTCAATAGTTGCCCTGATCTGGTTATTCCCTCTGATATCTCTGGCATCAGCCACTGTTGGAAGACAGGATACTGGGTAGCTGGACCATTGGTCCCATGAAGTGTGGCCGTTCTCTTGTCCAATATTCAAAAGAAGGTTGAAAAATTGGAGGAGGTGCAAGCGAGCTAGAAAAATGATTAGAGGGCTGGAGAAAATGGCTTCCAGTGAGAGACAGGAGGAGACGAATTGGCTGAAAGAGACATTCAGGAGGTGGTTTCATGGATATGTATAAGTACCTCCATGGGGAGAAAGTACCAGGCAGTAAAGGTCTGTAACTTAGTATAGAGACTTGAGAGGAGCCCATGGCTGGGCAGATACAAATGTAGAATAAAGCACTGCAGGGGTGGATCAGGTTGTGCTTACACTGCAGATTCCGTCTGCCGGACTGTCCTGGGCCTCACCACAATGCCCAATTGCCAGAGTCTGGCGGCAGCCCTTGGGTTCTGGGCTGTGTGGCCTAATGTGCCGAGACACGGCCACCCATGAGCACAGAGCGGTGTGGCCTAGTGCCCAGGGTCAGTATAACAGCCTCAAGTGCAGGAGTTTGTTTCCTAGGGGTTAGAATGAACATAGCGGCCCTTGAGTGCAGGGAGCGTGGCCTAGCAGCCAGGGTGAATAGAGAGGCCCTCAAATGCAGGGGAGGCAGTGTAATGGCTAAACCCAGGGCCATCACCAGAGGGGGTAATGGCCAGGTAGGGGCCAGGTCCACCCGACTCCACCGGGTCCTGACCCAGGGCCCTAGCAGTGGTGGAGTGGTCCACCCCTGGGTCAGTGGGGAGTCATAGAATCATAGACTCAAAGGTCTGGAAGGGACCTCGAGAGCTCATCTAGTCCAGTCCCCACACTCATGGCAGGACTAAACATTATTGCTTCTTGTCCTATCCTCAGAGGTTAAGGAGAACAATTTTTCTCCCTCCTCCTTGTAACAACATTTTATGTTATTGAAAAGGGTTATCATGTCCCCTCTCAGCCTTCTCTTTTCCAGACTAAGCAAACCCAGTTTTTAATCTTCCCTCATGGATCATGTTTTCTAGAGCTTTAAGCAGTTTTGTTTCTCTCCTATGGCCTTGCTCCAACTTTTCCACATCTTTCCTGAAATGTGGTTCCCAGAACTGGACACAAGACTCTAGTTGAGCCCTAATCAGTGCGGAGTAGATCGAAAGAATGACTTCTTGTGTCTTGTTTACAACACTCCTGCTAATACATCCCAGAATGGTGTTCGTTTTTTTGCAACAGTGTTACACTGCTGACTCATGATTAACTTGTGATCCACTATGACCCCCAGATCCCTTTCTGCAGTACACCTTTCTAGACAGTCATTGCCCGTTTTGTATGTGTGCAACTGATTGTTCCTTCCTAAGTGGAATATTTAGCATTTTCCTTATTGAATTTCATCCTATTTACTTCAGACCATTTCTCCAGTTTGCCCAGATCATTTTGAACTTTATTCCTATCCTCCAAAGCACTTGGCACCCCTTCCAGCTTGCTATTGTCTACAAACTTTATAAGTGTACTCTCTATGCCATGATCTAAATCACTGATGAAGATATTGAACAGAACCAGACCCAGAACTGATCCCTGCAGGACCCCACTCATTATGCCCTTCCAGCGTGACTGTGAACCACTGATAACTACTCTCTGGGAACGGTTTTCCAACCAGTTTTGCATTCATCTTGTAGTAGCTCCATCTAGGTTGCATTTTTCTAGTTTGTTTATGAGACGATCATGCGAGACAGTATCAAAAGCCTTAGTAAAATCAATATATACCACATCTACCACTTCCCCCAATCCACAAGGCTTGCTACCCTGTCAAATAAAGCTGTCAGTTTGGTTTGACATGATTTGCTCTTGACAAATCCATGCTGTTACTTATCACTTTATTTTCTTCTACATGTTTGCAAATAATTTGCTCTATTATCTTTCCAGCTACAGAAGTTAAGCTGATTGGTCTATAATTCCCCGGGTTGTCTTTATTTCCGTTTTTATGGATGGGCACTATATTCGCCCTTTTACAGTCTTCTAGAATCTCTCTCATCGTCCAGGATTTTTCAAAGATAATTGCTAATGGCTCAGATATCTCCTCCTTGAGTATCCTAGGATGTATTTCATCAGGCCCTGATGACTTGAAGCTAACTAACATCTAAATCATTTAAAACTTGTTCTTTCCCTATTTTAGCCTCTGACGTCCAATCGCCACCCACCTTTTTGGTGAAAAACGAATCACAGACGTCATTAAGCACCTCTGCCATTTCCGCATAGTCTGTTACTCTTTTCCTCCCCTCATTGCAACACTGCAACATGCTGACCTTACATGGGTGGGAGATACCACTCCCTCCCGCTCCCTGGGACACTTCCGACCGGGCTTCCTGAAGCTGCAGTCCATGTCACGTCGGGGTTTCCGGGCTCCTTGGTAATTCCCTGGGACTCTGACTCCAGCTGGTCAGCTGTAGGCAATGGATCTCTGGTCTGTGTCTCGAGATCTCCGCCTTCCGCAGGCAACGTCCTTCCTCCTTGGCAGTCAGTGCAGAGTGAGCTGGGCTGCTCTTCTTTATACCACAGCATTTGGAGCGTGCTTAGCATGGTCTGAGGGGAATTAACCCTTTCCTGGCTAGTGCGGGTATGCACACCCTGCCACAGGCACGGAATCTGGAAGGGAACCACTGGAACTAACTTCCAGTGGAAGTGGTGGAGTCTCCATCTTGAGATTTGTACATCCAACCTGGGCTCCATTCTGGAAGATATGCCCCCAACAAAGACAAGTCATTGGGCTCCATAGAGGGGTAGCTGGGTGAGAGTCTCTGGCCTGTGATATACAGGAGGTCGGGCTCGTTGCTGTCATGGTCCCTTCTTGCCTTAAGATCTACAAAAACACCAGTCAAGGTTTCAGAGCTAGGAAGGTCACATCAATTATCCACCACCAAACTCTATGGCCCAGGCGTATAGCGCACTGGTGGGTGAATAAAGATTTCAGCTGGTACCTCGGTGCCAGCCCTTTCATTGCCCAGGTGTGTACTAAGTTGAGGAGGCCCAGGCCATTTCCCAGTTGACGTTTGTGCCATTGAGAAGACACATGGATGGGCTCAGGGAATGCTGGGCTGTGAGTCCTTCCAACTCTTGGGAAGGGGTCCCCAATGGAGCCCAGGCTGGTGGTGAGTGACAGAGGCTCCTACTGAGTGGTGTCCCATGTGGAATGAGTTGGGAGAGCTCATTACTCAGTCCCCATGACACAACAATACAGATGGCTCAAGGAATTAGAAATGGGCCATGGAGACGTCTGCCTACAGGGACTGAGGTCACTGCTGTGTGACGGTGGCAGAGTGGCTCTAAGTGAGAAATCAGTTGAGGGACATCACTTCTGTTTCCAGTGTCTGACAATATGGGGCAGCTCAGGGTGTTGCTGATGGGGCGGCCAGGCCTTTCCCCCTTTTTGTAGGGCTTGCGGGTGGGCTGGGCAGGCGTTGCCCAAATGTGGCGATAGGCGACAGATCTTCCCCCTTCTCGGAGCATGGGTTGAAATGGAGTCCAAGTGGGTAGTAGCTTAAAAGTTGTTCCCATCAGATGGCCCCATTATTAGGTCTATTACAGTTGTGTGTAGAGGTCTCCACTGAGTTTGGGACCCTAATGCGCTAGGAGCTGCACACACATAGAGTAATAGACAGTCTCTGCCTAGAAGAGTTTAAACAGAGAAAGGGTGTGAAGGGAAAGCGAGGCAAAGGGCAGGGACGTTAATTGCCTGAGGTCCAGCAATGTCAATGACAGAGCTGGGAATAGACCCATGGAAGTCCTGAGTCCCATCCTAGTGCTCTGTTCATTGGACCACACTCCCTCTGGGATGGTGTGAGTTGGGTGTGGTCTCAGACCAGCTCTGTGGGTAAATTCCCCAGGTCCCCAAAATAGGGACTTTTCGTGGTGGGGGAATTGGTGCCTCTGCTGCCCAGGAACGGGTCCCAGCATGGCTTAAGCTGGCATTGACTGGGAAGATGCTGCTGTCTGATGGGTGTGCCTGGCCCCATTGAGTTCTGCACTGGCAGGTCTCAGCCCAGTTCCCTGGCTGGCCAAGGGAGGGGGAGGGCATGCTTGGGGAGGGGCGTGTAGTGCCGCTGGCTGGGGTTTGCAAAGGAGCCAAAGGGTGTGAAATTTAATGGCAGTTGGGGGCTGAAATCCCCGAGTCTGCTCTGAGAATTGCAGCCTGTGACAGGAGTCTCCACCTGCAGCCTGCCCGGTCTCCCCTGGCAGAGAACCCTCTGTCTCTGGCCCTGACTGGAGCTTCTGCCAAAAGCACAGACCAGAGCTCCCTGCTGTGCCCACTCAGCTCCTTGGCTTAATGAAGAGGCCTCTCTAACTGGCCTGTTTATCTCTCCCCAGCTCCTCACTGCCCAGTGGAGGACCAAGGCATCGATGCTGAAGGAGGAGAGGAGGAATCTGACGGTCTCTGGACACTTGTTGCCTTCATTGCTCTCTTCCTGCTCAGCCTGTTGTACAGCGCCGGCGTCACGCTGTTTAAGGTAACAGCAACCGCTACCTTCATGGAAAGATGTGGAAAAGTTGGAGAAAGGCCATAGGAGAGTGACTAAAATCATTTAAAGGCTAGAAAACATGAGCTGTGAGGGAAGATTGAAAGAACTGGGGTTGATTAGTCTGGAGAAGATAAGACTGGGGTGGCTGGGGCAGGAATGACATGGTAACATTTTTGAAATACATAAATGGTTGTGACAAAAAGGAGGGTGACAAATTGTACTCGTTATCCTGTGAGGACAGGACAAGAAGCAATGGACTTAGATTGCAGCAAGGGCAGTTGAGGTTGGACATTGGAAAACTTCTTAACTGTCAGGCTGGGTAAATACTGGAACAAATTGCCCAGGGAGGTTGTGGAGCCTCCATTGTTGGAGTTTTTTAGGAACAGGTTAGAGAAATAACTGTCAGGGACGGACTAGTTATTACTTAGTACTGCCCCCCGGCAGGAGACGGGACTAGGTGACTTCTTGAGGTCTTTCCTCGTCCTACATCTCTGTGATTTTACGGTTGTCAGAGGCTCAAACCAAAGTCAGGAATTAGAGCCCAGGTTTAGGACCAGGTTACCTGGAGAAAGGAAAGCCTGGGTCCAGGAGAGGAGCCTGGCTGGAGCCAGACGATATCAGGGCTGGACTGAGATGGGAACAAGGCAGGAGCAGGGTTGGAGCTGTACGGGAACTAGGCATGATCAATCCGACACAGCCACTGTCCAGGAGCGTAGCTAGTGGGGTGCAGGGAAGCAGCCGCTTCTTTAGCACATTTTCCAAAAGCGGCGCCTTAGTTAGGGGTTACCATGGCACCAGCGGGCGGGGCCCGCGCTCCTCTCTGAAGTTTGGCCTGCCGGCCTGTGCTGAACTCCTGCAGGCAAGGGGGTGGGCAGGGGCTGGTCCCTGCGGTGGAGCGGGCGGCGCCAGGCACAGGAAGTGGAAAGCTGCAGCGCTAGCAATTCCTGGATCAGCTCCAGCCCGCGTGCTGCTGGGGCGGTGCCTGCCTTTGCGTGGCGAGTCTGTTTTGTCAGATGCTACCGCTGTGGTGCTCTGCTTTCTCCAATGTTGATATCACTCGGCTGCGCGCGTGTTCCTCGGTGTGCTGCCCCAGCTCTGCGCAGACAGTTGACACAGCAGACCCGATGAGAACCCCAATGACCACAGAGTCTAGTAAGGTGCCAAGGCACGTCGGCCAGGTTTATTGCCGATGGACACAATTGCCGCTCCTCTAGATCGTTACTCTACAGGGCAAACTACGTGAAAGTGCCTCTGGCAATGGACTCGGCTCAGTCAGTGGTGGGACTTTCCACTGCCCTCAGCCAGACAAAGACACCACCCCAGGGATGCATTCTTATACACAGGCACAAACAAGTTACACATCACTCCTGACGTATTGAGGTCCAACCCCTCTACGTATTAAGGTGCCGCCTCTCACCTTGTACATGTTGGTTTGAACAAAACAACTCTATCCATCATATTACCCTTTTGGCCCTGTCATTGGGATGGGTCGGCCTGTTCCTTGTTACCCGTGTGGAGTGTACGAGTGTGCGAATGTTCTGATATCTGGTGTTCAGCACCTTTAGGTACGTATCTTCTTGCAGCATCAGCCCTTTCCTCACCAGCTCCTGTGAGCAGGGCCTGACTCTGGCTCACAGCTTCACTTTGCTTTATGTGAGCAAAGCCTTGACCATTACTTTAGTTCAGGCCTTAGGCCTCATACCGGGCCTCTGATAGCGAGGTTTGTATCTCAGGGCCTCCTTACTACAGCCCAGGCTCCGCAGTCTGCCCGCCCGCCGGCGCTGCTGGCCATGGCCGCCTCAGCGCATCGCCTGCGCAGGGTTTGGTCTCCCGGCAGCAGGTGAAGCCCCGAGCCGGGCGCCGAGGCTGAGTGGGTGGAGGTAACGTGGGCAGCGGGCTGGCCCGCCTGGCGCTGCGTTTGCAAAGCCATCTGCAGCCCCAGGGGGTTGAGGCCGTGCCATCCCTTCCCCGGCTTCCCCCTCCAGCAGCCCCCGCACCGCCCTGCTGGGCCTGTTCAGCCCTCGGCCCCACCGGGTCCTGCCCTCATGCAACCCGCCCCTACCGTGCAGGTGCCGGGGGTGGCCCGGCCCGGGAGGCCTGGGGGAGCCGCAGCAAAGCCCTGCCCGGAGCTGGTGCAGGAGACAGGCCTGGCTCTCAGCTCAGTCTCGGGCATCAGCCTGCAGCGGGGAGCGGAGCCACCCCCCGCCGGCTCGGCTCAGCCCAGCCCTGCTCTGAAAGGGACACGGACCCCACTGCAGCTCGGCCCGGCCCGGGGCACGTGGGGGGGTCTGGGTGCGTGCTGGGGCACCCGGGTGCCTGCAGGGCCCTGGCAATCGAGGGGTCTGGGGGGGATCCGGTGAATGCGGAGGGGGTGGGTACATGGGGTATCCAGGAGGGTCGGTATATGGGAGTATCAGGGTGCATGCAGGGGGCTTTGGGGCACTGGTGCAGGGTTCTGTTTAACATGCCCTGTGCTGAGTTCCGGGCGCTAGCATTGCTGGTGCAGGTCTTGGGGCGGGGCCAGCCGCAGCCTCCCAGCATTCAGCGCCCGGGCTGCCGTCCCAGCGTTCTAGAACCCGCCGGGCTCTGGAACATTCAGCCCCCGCCTGGGGCCCCGGTGCGGGGGTGTCGGCACCGTAGCAGCGCAGCGCGCACCCCCGGCGGGCGGGGGCGGGGGCGGCACGGCCGGAGGCGCCAGCCACAGGGGGGGGGGCACGGAACGGCTGGAGGAGGAGCCAAGGGGGGCGTGGCCAGAGGAGGAGCCGGGGTGCATGTGCCTTTTTTATGTTTGCGTCCCCTGCTCTCAGAACCTGGCTCCGCCACTGCCACTATCACAGCCCTGGGGAAATGCTTTGGGCAACTGCTCAACTTCTGCTGGGCTTCTGAGCTGGTCTCCCGACCAGCAACCAGGGCGGAGCCGATGAGGCAGCCAGCTACAGGCCAGGTGCGCGCGTCAGGTTACCTGGGATTGTCTCTGCTGCCGCCCCTGATTCCTCACACTGCCCAACGATCCATCAGAGATCATCAGGAATGATTATTTACTAATAATCAACCACCCGTCATCACTAATTAGCGAGTTCCCATCAAGGTTGATTCAGCAGTGATCAATAAATGAGAATCAAGAGTCTATTATCAATTCCAATAATTTATCACTGAGAAATCAATAATCAGGGATTGGCTATTTCTGGTCAGTACCTAGTGATCTGTAATTAATGCTGAGTAGCCATTAATCTGTGATTAATTATCAATAATCAACACTCACAGACCAGTACTTATTGTTAAACAATGAAGGATCAATAAGCTGCTAGTAATTATAAACTGATAATTATCACTTATCAATTATCAGCAATTAATGTTCAGTGACCATAAAGGAATGATCACTAATTAAGAAGCCAGAACAAATGTTCAAGGACCAATGAGCGCCAATCACTCACCACTCGCCATGATCACTGAGGATCCGTGAGTGGGGCCCAGATGCACCAAGGGCCACAGGAGCCTGTGAAGCCGGTTCTGTGGCGGGACCTGGTGCCGGCCTGGAACCAGAAGCAGGATCGGCTTAGACAGCCGGGGCTCCCCAGGAGTTGGCGTGCGGCACCCGCTGGGCAGTGGCTGTTCCTGAGGCAGTTTGACAAGGCTGGTGTCTCTGTCTGGAAGTTGAGCTGCAGCTCAGCGCAGAGATCCTGGCATGACACAGGCGTGGCTGGGCCTGGTCCATGGCCCGGGCTACGCAGCAGGACAGGCTAGATGGTCCCAATGGTCCCTTCTGGCCTTGCTCTCCCAGCGTAGGATGCTGCCCATGAGCCCAACACCGGGTCCAACGGCACCAGCTGAACCCCTCTGCTCTCTGTGTCCCACAGGTGCGGTGAGTGCCCAGCTCTGGGCTCCTAGGAGGTGGACAGCACTGCTTCATCTTCTTCATTCCTCCCTCCATTGTCAGCCCTCCCGGGCTCCTGCCTTCTCTCCGGACACCTGGAGGGACCATGTTCCATGGCAGCTCAGAGGGCGCAACAACGGATGCTGAAGGGTCTGAGCTCTGCAGAGCCCAGAGCAGGGAGGGCAGAGTCCTTCCCGGACATCCCCAGGGGCAGCCCACGCTGGAGCTTGAACTCAGCCCTGTACCTCAATCCTCCACTCGTGTCCTGTGGCAGGGACTGGATTTCCTTGTGTGTGTGTGTGTGTAGGTCTGTAGTGTCCTGAGGTCTGGTCAACCTGTACTCTGGTGAAGGAGAAGAGTCTCATTTTCTCCATCGTTTAACTTGTAACTTACACAGGACTTTTGTGTTTGATCCAAAATAAAATGAGTTCAAAATCGGTAGCTGCATTTCAGGGTGGGTTTTGGGGGATTTAACCAAGGAGAACGCTAGCCACTGTATGTCTCAGTCCCCCGGTATCTATATACACAACTGTCCATCCTCATACATACACATCCCTCTTTCTGTCTTTCTTTCTTTCTTTCTTTCTTTCTTTCTTTCTTTCTTAAAGTTCTAGGAAAAAATCGAGCCAGTGTGGTCCAGCACTATCTATGATTTGGGGGGCGCGTCATAAACAGAGAGTTAAGGGTTAATGCCTCTTTTACCTGTAAAGGCTTAAGAAGTTCACCTAGCCTAGCTGACACCTGACCAGAGGAACCAATGGGGGGACAAGATGTTTTCAAAGAGGGAGGAGGGAAATCAGTCTTTGGTCCATTCAGAAAAGTTTGTGCCGGAGTGAAGGATCCAGGAATCAGCCATCTAACATTTCTTAAAAGTAGTAAGAGGTTAGAGAAGGAACGTATTAGATTATGTTTATTTTCTTTTGTGACTTCTTTTTGCACGGAGGGAGAATCAAATTGGGTTTCTTTGTGAAACTAAGGTTTTGCCCAGAGGGACATCCTCTGTGTTTTGAATCTGTTGTCTGTGAGAGTAGCTTATGCTAGTCTCATAGAGTTATTCCTTTCACCCTTTGTCTGTAATTAAAAGTCTTCTTTAAGAACCTGATTGATTTTTCCTTGTTTTAAGATCCAAGGGTTTTTGGATCTGGGCTCACCAGGAATTGGTGGAGGTGAATCAGTCTCAATCCTGCCAGGAAAAGGGGATAAAGACTGGGAAATATTTAGGGGAAGACAGAGTTTCAATGACTTTCCAATAAACGTTTGTTTAAACTATTTGGTGGTGGCAGCTACTAGACCTAAGCTGGTAAATAAGCTTAAGGGTTATCTCATGCAGGTCCCCACATCTGTACCCTAAAGTTCAGAGTGGGGGTGACACCTTGACACATGCCTCCCTATCTGAGCAGTGGCTTTCCCTGCCCCAGAGATCTCCCCTTCCTGCCCCTCCGTCCCAGCCTGTATAGGCTGAGGGACGAGGACCCAGCTCTCTGGGTTTGTAGCTAGGCCCCATCTCCCATTGGGGTTAGTTCAGCGGGCACCTGCCATTTCATTCTCCATGCCCAGAGGCGCCCCTACAGACACGACATGCCCCTCTGGAAGGCGTCAGGGGTCCCTGAAAGTCCGGGATGGAGGTTATGAATGAGATGGAGCCTGATTTGTTTATTTATTTATTTATTTATTTATTTATTGTCACTCAGTGCACACAACAAAGGTCACACACACACACACACACACCACCCACAAAAATCCCAATGAAGAGCTAAATATGCAACATATAGCGTGAATAGACGCAACTCTGGCAATGGTCCTGCCCCAGGGCAGGGGGCTGGCTGGCGCAGGGGGTGGGGAAGGGACATGGGGCATCTCCCCTCTAGGGGGCGCTGGCTCTGATCCAGCCCAGAGCAGGGACTGTTGGGCTCAGGAGGGTGGGAAGGGGGAGAGGGGTTGTTTCCTCGCTAGGGGCGCTGGTTCCCTGCATGATACGAGTTGTCCGGTCTCAGCCAAGCTCCGAGCAGGGCAGCGTCCCCAGTGGCTGAGGGCTGATTAGGCCATGTGGGGTGAGGTCCTGTCTCCCCCCGGGGGCTCTCCCAGGGGCACAGCACTAGCAGGGGGCAGCTGTGGGACTCAGGGTGGTGTCGCCAATGGAGCTGGGTGTCTCAGCCCCTTGTCTCCGGGCGGATGGGGGCAGTGGCCCCTACACCACGCTCTGGATCTCGTTCTTGTACTCGGGGCCACTCGCCTGATTCAGCTGCACCATGACAGAGAAAAGCCACTTCACCTGCAGGGGGCAGAGAGAGCAGGGGTGAGAGGGGTCAGAGCTGGGGGGAGCTGCTCTGTCTGTCTGTGTCATTCCTGCTTTTCTGTCTGTGTCTCAGTCATTCAGTCTCTGTCTTATACACCCATTCTCCTTTCTCCTTCATTCTTCTCTTCTTTCTTTCCCCTCCACGCTGCCCTCTGTGACGTTATTGACATAAACTGTGACCGTACGGATCATTGCTGCAACCACTGTTATATAGTGTGATAGATCCAGGCCAGTTGGGTACAGCAGACTAGCAGAAGGCAGATATACTGGCCACTGGATTAACAGTTTTCTGTTCCCTCGCTGACCAGAGCAGGGGCTGCTCCAGGCTAATGAGAACACCTGACTCTAATTAACCTGCAAAGAGTCAGGTAAGGCCATTAAGCTAATGTGACCACCTGACTCTAATTCAGGCCCCACTGATACTATAAAAAGGGCTCACTCCAGTCAGGCAGGGAAGAGCCAGGGAGCCAGAGGAGAGGAAGTGCGGCTGAAGGGCTGGTTAATGAAGACACCCCCAAACTATCGTTAAGGGAGCCCTAAGGTAGGGTGAAGAAGGGAGAAGCAGGAGAGCTGTGGGGAAGTGGCCCAGGGAAATGTAGCAACTCTGGCAGTGAAAGGTTGGCTGCCAACAGCTGCTGCCACTAGGGTCCCTGGGCCAGAACCAGGAGTAGAGGGCGGTAAAGTGTTCCCCCCAACCCACCACTACAGGAACATCTCCTGGGAGGGGAAGTCAGGCCCCTGTCAGGACAGGAGGCTAAACTGTTCTGAAATAAGCCCCCAGGGACAACAGAGGCTGTGGGAGTTCTCTCACCAACCTTGCAGCCTGTGATGAAAAGGGCTCAGTAGACTGTAACCCTGGCCCTAGAGAGAGAAGGGCTACGTGGAGGGTCACAGTGAACCACTGAGGCTGGCATAAGCCGCCTAGAAACGCAGGACCCACGGAGCAAGGTCAGAGCTCTGCCACAATAGCTGCAGCAGATATTGTACAAAGGTTGTGCAGTGAGGTGTCTATGGCAAGGTTCTGCTTTGCTGGTTATGACAAAAGCAATCTGTAAGTGTGTATCATTTTTGTAGTTGAAGTTATGAGTATTGGCTCTGTACTTGTATCTCAATGTGTATCTTGGAATAACAGAGACTTGGTGGGATAACTCACATGACTGGAGTAATGTCATGAATTAATATAAACTGTTCAGGAAGGACAGGCAGGGCAGAAAAGGTGGGGGAGTTGCATTGTATGTAAGAGAGCAGTATGACTGCTCAGAGCTCTGGTATAGAACTGCAGAAAAACCTGAGAGTCTCTGGATAAGTTTAGAAGTGTGAGCAACAAGGGTGATGTCGTGGTGGGAGTCTGCTATAGACCACCAGACCAGGGGGATGAGGTGGATGAGGCTTTCTTCCGGTAACTAGCAGAAGTTACTAGATCGCAGGCTCTGGTTCTCATGGGGGACTTTAATCACCCTGATATCTGCTGGTAGAGCAATACAGCGGTGCACAGACAATCCAGAAAGGTTTTGGAAAGTGTAGGGGACAATTTCCTGGTCCAAGTGCTGGAGGAACCAACTGGGGCAGAGCTCTTCTAGACCTGCTGCTCACAAACTAGGAAGAATTAGTAGGGAAGCAAAAGTGGATGGGAACCTGGGAGGCAGTGACCATGAGATGGTCGAGTTCAGGATCCTGACACAAGGAAGAAAGTAGAACAGCAGAATACGGACCGTGGACTTCAGAAAAGCAGACTTTGACTCCCTCAGGGAACTGATGGGCAGGATCCCCTGGGAGAATAACATGAGGGGGAAAGGAGTCCAGGAGAGCTGGCTGTATTCTAAAGAATCCTTATTGAGGTTGCAGGAAAAAACCATCCCGATGTATAGAAAGAATAGTAAATATGGCAGGCAACAAGCTTGGCTTAACAGTGAAATCCTTGCTGATCTTAAACACAAAAAGAAGCTACGAGAAGTGGGAGATTGGACAAACGACCAGGGAGGAGTATAAAAGTATTGCTCTGGCATGCAGGAGTGAAATCAGGAAGGCCAAATCACACTTGGAGTTGCAACTAGCAAGAGATGTTAAGAGTAGCAAGAAGGGTTTCTTCAAGTATGTTAGCAACAAGAAGAAGGTCACAGAAAGTGTGGACCCCTTACTGAATGGAGGAGGCAACCTAGTGACAGAGGATGTGGAAAAAGCTAATGTATTCAATGCTTTTTTTTGCCTCTGTCTTTACGAACAAGGTCAGCTCCCAGACTACTGCATGAGGCAGCACTGCATGGAGAGGAGGTGACCAGCCCTCTGTGGAGAAAGCAGTGGTTCAGAACCATTCAGAAAAGCTGGACAAGCACAACTCCATGGGGCTGGATGCACTGCATCCGAGAGTGCTAAAGGAGTTGGCGGATGTGATTGCAGAGCCATTGGCCATTCTCTTTGAAAACTCGTGCTGAATGGGGGAGGTCCCAGATGACTGAAAGAAGGCTACTGTAGTGCCCATCTTTAAAAAAGAGAAGGAGAAGGAGCCGGGGAACTCCAGGCCAGTCAGCCTCACCTCAGTCCCTGGAAAAATCATGGAGCAGGTCCTCAAGGAATCAGTTCTGAAGCACTTAGAGAAGAGGAGATTGATCAGGAAAAGTCAGCATGGATTCACCAAGGGCAAATCATGCCTGACTAACCTAATTGCCTTCTATGAGGAGATAACTGGCTCTGTGGATGAGGGAAAGCAGTGGGTGTGTTATTCCTTGACTTTATCAAAGCTTTTGATACGGTTTCCCACAGTATTCTTGCCAGCAAGTTAAAGAAGTATAGGATGGATGAATGGACTATAAAGTGGATAGAAAGCTGGCTAGATCGTTGGGCTCAACGGGTAGTGATCTATGACTCCATGTCTAGTTGGTAGCCGGTATCAAGCAGAGTGCCCCAAGGGTTGGTCCTGGGGCCGGTTTTGTTCAATATCTTCAT
Source organism: Mauremys reevesii (assembly GCF_016161935.1). NCBI lineage: Eukaryota > Metazoa > Chordata > Testudines > Geoemydidae > Mauremys > Mauremys reevesii. The sequence goes on from NC_052635.1 coordinate 4,186,894, forward strand.
TAATGATCTGGAGGATGGCGTGGACTGCACTTTCAGCAAGTTTGCAGATGATACTAAACTGGGAGGAGTGGTAGATACGCTGGAGGGTAGGGATAGGATACAGAGGGACCTAGACAAATCAGAGGATTGGGCCAAAAGAAATCTGATGAGGTTCAACAAGGACAAGTGCAGAGTCCTGCACTTAGGACGGAAGAAGCCCATGTACTGCTACAGACTAGGGACCGAGTGGCTAGGCAGCAGTTCTGCAGAAAAGGACCTAGGGGTTACAGTGGACGAGAAGCTGGATATGAGTCAACAGCGTGCCCTTGTTGCCAAGAAGGTTAACGGCATTTTGGGCTGTTTAAGTAGGGGCATTGCCAGCAGATCGAGGGACGTGATCATTCCCCTCTATTCAGCACTGGTGAGGCCTCATCTGGGGTCCTGTGTCCAGTTTTGGGCCCCACACTACAAGAAGGATGTGGAAAAATTGGAAAGAGTCCAGCTGAGGGCAACAAAAATGCTTATGGGGCTGGAGCACATGACCTATGAAATGAGGCTGAAGGAATTGGGATTGTTTAGTCTGCAGAAGAGAAGAATGAGGGGGGATTTGATAGCTGCTTTCAACTACCTGAAATGGGGTTCCAAAGAGGGTGGATCTAGAATGTTCTCAGTGGTGGCAGATGACAGAACAAGGAGTAATGGTCTCAAGTTGCAGTGGGGGAGGTCTAGGTTGGATATTAGGAAACAATGTTTCAGTAGGAGGGTGGTGAAGCACTGGAATGGGTTACCTAGGGAGGTGGTGGAATCTCCTTCCGTAGAGGTTTTTAAGGTCAGGCTTGACAAAGCCCTGGCTGGGATGATTTAGTTGGGGATTGGTCCTGCTTTGAGCAGGGGGTTGGACTAGGTACCTCCTGAGGTCCCTTCCGACCCTGAGATTCTATGATTCTACAGGACTATTCTCAGTAAGTGCCCAATCAAGAAACTGGAGTGTCTTAGGGAATTGCTTGTATGACTTGTGGTTAGCCAGTGAGGTAAAACCAAAGTCCTCTCTGTCTGTCTGGTTTGGTGTGTTTAGAAGTGGAGAAACTCCAGCCTTGGGCTGTAACTGCCCTTCTCTAAGCAATTTGTCCTGAACTGATACTCTCTGAAGTGTCCCACCATTGTTACAAGAGGCACCATCATTACACTATCTAATGTGCTAAACTCATTAATTCCTTTGTTCCTACGTTCGTTCTCTCTCTCTCACCTTGAACAGGGTCATGGTGGCGCTGTAGCACACGCTCAAGAGGAAAAGGGTGATGAAGACCGAGATGGTGGACCAGAGGCCGTCCAGCTCCTCGTCTCCGTCCTCACTACAAAACTCACCTGACACGATCACCTCTGTTGGGGGGAGAGAAAGAGACATCAGCTCCGACTCAGCCACTGTTACAGAGAGAGCTCGGACTGTGCGTCCAACACCAACCCGCCCATCCCCTTCTCTACCCACCCTTCCGTCCCTCCAGTCATCTATCTCTAGACACCTCTATCCATTCATCCCTGCATCAATCCCTAGATGCACCCCTCCATCCATCCACCCACCCCTGCCTGCTGTGATGAAATGAAGGATGCAGAGCCTCCCAGCTCTCATCTCACTTATCCCATGTGGCCGTGGCCCTACACCCTGGCACTGAAGCTTGTCTGCCTGTTGAATTTCTCTGTGCCTTAGTTTCTCTGCCTGTGAAAGGTGGCTCAGGATCCCTCTGAGGTGTGCGAGGTGCCGGGATGCTGCCATGGTGGGGGAGCTCCCTAAAGACCAGGATGGATGGATTTCACATGTGTGCCTCTATGACCCTGCTCCCAATGTAACAAAACCCCCAGGAGTCACTTCAGATGGAACGCAGCCACCTCTGGGCCTGTTTATCCCAGGTTCTCTTGCCCAGGTGCAGCCTGTAGTTGCCTTGGCTGAGGGAGGTGGGGATTTTGAACCCTGTCACTTTTATGAACAGAGCCACAAGTATTTTAAGGATGGGATCTCAGGTCTCTCTGACATGACAGATGCTGCTCCCTGAGCATGGCGCCCCCTACTGAGCCCCTGCCCTAGGGATGTCTGGAGAACAGGTGCATGGATCTGTGTGGGTGGATGTTTGTCTCTCTCTGTGTTGTGTGTCTCTCTGTGGGTACAAACACGACAGCCCAGGTGGGAGGGTCCTGGGTCATGCCATGTTACAGGTGTGTCCATCTGCCCTGGACTGAGCTCTCTCTCAGCCACCCCCCCACTCTCTTACTCTGTGTGCCCCTGCGCTGCCCCAGGATAACAGCCCTAACACTGCCGCTGCAGGCTACCCCCCTTTAATGCCAAGTGTGAGCTCTGTGCTCGCACTGGTGGGTTTGATTCCTGCACTCGCCCATCCAGCTTTGGGGCTGATACACACTTGGGGGGTGGGGGGGAAGGTGTGTGAATGAGGGGCTGGGTAGGAGACAGAGCTCATGTGCGGGGCATCGGGCATCTGCATCGTCTGTCTCACCCCACTGCCGGGGCCCCATGGCACCAGAGCTAGTGAGACTTTAGGTGAGTCCCTGCTTAGTGTGTACTCCAGATAACAGCCCTACTACTGCTGCTGCTTTGTGGGGACTGAGTCCAGGAGCTGATTCCTGCTGTGGGGTGTTTGCTGTATGTTGTCCTATCTCCCCCTCCACAGCTGCTGCTGTGGGAAGGGGTGGAAGGAGACCCTTAGCCAGGGCCGCCCAGAGGAGGGCTCAAGTTGGGCAATTTGCCCTGGGTCCTGCAGGGGCCCCCACAAGAATATAGTATTCTATAGTATTGTAACTTTTTTTTACGGAAGGGGCCCCCAAAATTGCTTTGCCCCAGACCCCCTGAATCCTCTGGGTGGCCCTGCCCTTAGCCTTCTAGCCAGCAGAGGAGTGTGTGTGGGGGCCAGGGTATTTTAATTACCTTCCCCCACTGACTCTGGCTGGAAAATCCCCATGGGGCATCTTCTCCTCTCTGGGGTTTAAGGGGATGTAGGGTAAATGCTGATCATGATACGGTGCCCCTCTGGATATGCATGGGTTATAGCCTAGAGGGGATTGCACCTCAGTGAGATGGCCATCAACCGATCCATCCCACACTCCATCCAGCCTTATCTTTAGCCGTCCTCCATATCTTCCATCCATCCATATAGATCTATACCCATCCATCCATCGTCACCACTAACAATCCACCCACTCATCCTCACCCATATCTTCCATCCATACATGCAACCCCATCCACTTATCTATCAGCCCTTTATATATTATCCATCCCCAAACATCCATCACCACCTGTCCCCATTAACACACTCAGTCGTCCATCCATCCATTGCCATATTCACTCATTCATTCATCCTCATCTATCTATCACTGACCATCTGTACCAGCCCATCCATCCATCTGTCGGTCCATCCCCATCCATTCTCATTTTCCTATCACCATCCATCGCGATTGGTACTGATCCATTACCATATGCACCCGCCCATCCATTCATTTATATATCAATCCGTCCCCACCCATTCTCATCTCTAGCCATCCATCTATCGCAGTCCATCTATGGCCATCCATGTATCCATCCCTTCATCCTTCAGAATGGGTACCCCTCCAACCTTCACTAGAGATTTATCCATCCATCCCCATCCACTTATCCATTGGCACCGCACCTGCGAACCATCCAACCATCCTTCCCTCAGTGCAGCGCAGTCTAGTGGGACTGGGTGGGACTCTCAGAACACCTGGGTTCTGTTTCTAGCTCGGTAACGGACGTAACCTTGGGCAGGTCCCTTCCCCTCCTGGTGTCTCTGTTTCTTCTCCCTCTTTCTCTATCTAGGTGTGAGCCCTTTGACACAGGGACTGTCTCCCACGGTGTCTGTGCCACCAAGCCCAACAGGGCCCTATCTGAGCTGGGGAGGAGGTGCTACTTTAATCCAAATAATAATCTCTCTCTCTCTCTCTCTCTCTGTGATATCTGTTGGTCTATGAGCCCTTCCAGGGCCAGCTCTAACTTTTTTGCCACCCCAAGCAAAAAAGAAGAGCGCTGCCCCATCGTACCCCCCCAGCACCGCACTGCCCGAAGCCCCGCCCCCGAGCACGCGCAAGCCCCCACCCTCCCAGCACCACACTGCCTGAAGCCCCGCCCCCCAAGTGTGCAAGCCCTCACCCGCCTAGCACCGTGCCACCGAAAGCCCCGCCTTCCGAGCGCTACGCCGCCTGAAGCCCCGCCCCGCTCTGAGTGCTGTGCTGAGCTGCGCCAAGCCCCGCCCTCCCTCTGAGCGCCGCGCCGCACCCTCGAAACAAAACCCCCCCACTCCAGCGCTGTCCCGATGAATCAAAAAACCCAACAACACCCGAGTGTTGCCCTGCCCGAGGTGCCACCCCAAGCACGTGCTTGGTCGGCTGGTGCCTGGAGCCGGCCCTGGGTCCTTCCCTCTGAAGTATGTATGTATCCCTCTAACCATCTCTCTGAACACCTGGCCTTCCAACAGAGCTGGGCTTGGATAAGGGCTCTGCAGTATGTATGTGTGTAACTGTCCATCTACCCTCCACTCCATCACTGCTTCTGTGCTGTGTATGTACCCATGTATCAGGCCATCCTTCCTTCCATGCCTTCAACCCATCCTTCCTTCCATGGCACCTACCCATGTCTCTCCCCATCCATCCATGGTATATATGTATCCACCCATACAGAATCTGGAAATTGGCATCCCCAGCCTTATAGAATCTCAGTTTCTCCCAGCCTGCAACCTGGGACCTCGTCCACCTTGGGGGACCTGCAGATTTCATCCAGTCACACCACAAGAAGGAGACCGGGGATGAGCTCAGACTAGTTCCATTTATTCACTTGTTGTCACTGAGGGCACAGAGATTATTTACAGGAAGCTGTACTGGACAGTGCTAGCAGTGGGGCTGGGAGGAGCCTTCTTCATTTACCAGATACTTTGCTGATGCTGCGTTGGGTGAACTTCAATGAGAGGGCTTCATGGATGACCATGCAGGTGTAGACGTCCCCTCTGTTCCAGCTGTCCTTGCTGACTTTCAGCTTGCTGTAGAGGAAGAAGTTTGAGTCGCTGGCTCTGTCCTTGATGGGCTGGGTGGTGATGTATTCCAAACTCTCTCTGGGTTTGTGGTTCTTCATCCACTGCACCGAGATGTCCTCGGGGAAGAAGCCCCTCACCAGGCAGGTGAGGCTGACGGAGTCTTCGGAGCTGCTCAGCTCCTCGTTGTGGGGGTGCAGGAGGTAGATGCCAGGGGCAGAGCGCCTGCCTATGGTGGGTGGGGACAGAGGACACAGATGAGCCAAGCACATCACTCAGCCTGGGCCACGTGAGGAGAAGGATGGGGCGTGTGTGTGTGTGGAGGGGCAGGAAGATCCCCTCTCTCCTCCAGGGTGGAGGGGCTGGGGACTGGGAGCTGGTATCTCTGGAGCACAATTTGAGGGTGGGGATTTGGGGACAAAGGGACCCAGGGCCAAGATCCTTAAGGAGCATCCCTCCCCGCTGGGGACTGGGATAGGGGAGTCTCTCCCCTTAGGGACCCTGCTCTCCTCCTACCTGGCTTCTTGGAGATCGATTTGATGAGGGGTGAGGGCAGCCCCGAGTGCTCCACTTTGCAGGTGAAGTTCTCTCCGGCCTCCCAGTCGCGGTGAATATGGGCATGGAGCTGGAGGCGGTGAAGGTGCTGTTGTGCTGCTCAGTGAGGTTCAGGGTTCAGGGACAATGGAGCCCGGCTTCTCTCGGGACCAGACCACCTGAAGGCTGCAGTTGCTAGGCAGGTTGACCACCAGGCAGGTGAGCACGGGGCTCTGGTTCACATACAAGTCGGCAGGAGGCGGGGCACCAGGAAGACTTGGATGTTACTGGGAGACGTTGTTTCTTCTGGGGACAGGAGAGCCCAGGTCAGCCGCTAGGCCTGGTCTGCCCTGCCAAGCCCATCCCAGTCTGTCCTCACCCCTCTCCCCCCTCGAGCCCAGCCCGGTGTCCCCCTCCCCACAGGCAGATTTACAGTAAATCGCAGGGTGCCCTGGCACGGGAACCCCAACGACAGGGGGCCCCAGGATGGGAGTGGGGCCCTGTGCTCAGCTTCATTTTTGGTGCCCCTCCTTGGGACCCAGCCGAGAAAAAGAACCTTCTCTCTTATCTCCCCCTGCCCCCAGTTTTCATTCTTGTTTTCTTCATCCGCCTCCTGTCAGTAATAGCAAGTAAATGGAAATGAAGTGAGGGACCTTGATTGGTTTTGTAGTCGAATTTATTTTTCCACAGACCACTTGAAAATCGCTGCAAATGGGGAGGGGCAGGAGCTCCTGTTGGGTGCTCCGGGCTGGGGCGGGTTTGGGGGGTGCCGGAGTCCGGGCACGGGGTGTGGGGGGGGCTGGGTGTGTGTGAGGGGTGCAGGAGTCAGGGCAGGGGCCTGGGGATGTGGGCTGGGATTGTGGGGTGCTCCCAGCCCCTGCCCCTATGTGTGTTGTGGCCCCTCCTCCCCTCCTCCAGGAGCGACCGGAGCGCCGGCAAACAGCAGGTTGGGGGTGGGGAGGTGGGGAGGAGCTTGGCTGCCGGTGGGGCAGAGCCTGGAGCAGGAGCCCCTCGAGCCAGCAGGACCAGACGTGGATTTACAGTAAAACCCAGGGGCCCCAGGGCAGGGCAGCTGTAGGGGCAGCAGCCTGGTCCCTGCACGCCCCCTACGCAGACCCCCAACCCCAACCCCTGCCGTGAGCCGCTCAGGGTAGGGGTGGGGAGGGCAGGGGCTGGGAGCATCCCCATGACCCCAGCTCCTGCCCTGACTCCTGCACCCCTCACATCCTCACGCCCACCCTGAGCACAAAACAAAGCTCCTGCACCCCCCCCATTCCCAACTGCACCCCTGCCCCAACCTCCTGCCCCAACCCCCGCCCGCACCTGCAACCTAACTCCTGGCCAGGCCCAGCAGCCCAACCCCCAGCCAGCTCCGGTATCCGAACATGCGCCCAGGCCCTGCACCCCCGCCCGACACCTGCACCCCACACCCACCTCCAGCCCCCTGCCCTCCCTGGCTGCTGCAGCCCCCACATCCCCACTCCCGCCCCTCGCACCAAACGGGAGCTGCCCCAGGTAAGTGCTCCACACCCCAGTCCGCTTCCCCGGCCCTGAGCCCCCTCCCGTACCCTAAGTCCTGGCCAGACCCCGCAGCCCAACGTTTTTTTATAAAGCGCTTCACAGGAGTTAGCTAATGGCACAAACAGGCTTTGGAAAGACCGTTAAGTGTCCGCCGAGACCCCCAGCGATTTTCAAGTGGTCTGTGGAAAAATGAGTTCGACAGCAAAACCAATCAAGGAACCTCACTTTATTCTCATTTACTTGCTAATACTGACAGGAGGCGGATGAAGAAAACAAGAATGAAAACCAGGAGTGGGGGTAGATAACAGAGAAGGTTCTTTTTCTCGGCTGGGTCCCAAGGAGGGCCCCAAAAATAAGGCCCCAGTAACTCTGAATCCGCCATTGCCCCTCCTCTTCGTAGGGAGCCTAGCGCCGGCGAGCGTCACCTCCGCACTTGTTGGTGTGGCCCTGCGATTTGATGGAGGTGCCCGGCTGGGACACCTGGCACGTGTATAACTTGACCTTCCGCCAATCGGCCTTGGAGACAGTGACATTGCAGTGGGTGCTGTAGGTGGGGCCGTTGGCGTCCTTTGTGGTAAGGGCGGTGTCACCAGGAAGTTTCCTGGGCTGGCCGTCAACCAGCCATTCCACCGTCAGAGTCTCAGGGTAGAAGCCGGAGATTAAGCACGTGAGCTGGACGGGGTCTCGGTCGGTGTTGGAGACGATTTTCACCTTGGGTGTAATGGGGGCCTGGGGTTCATGGAGTTTGGGGGGCTCTGGGAGAAGGGGGACAGGTTAGTTTTTGTACAGACCCCTGCTGAGCCCCCCGCTCCCTGCACCCAATGCCCCCTGCTGAGCCCCCCCGCTCCCTGCAGCCCAGTGCCCCCTGCTGAGCCCCCCGCTCCCTGCAGCCCAGTGCCCCCTGCTGAGCCCTCCCCGCTCCCCGCAGCACAGCGCCCCCTGCTGAGCCCTCCGCTCCCTGCAGCACAGCGCCCCCTGCTGAGCCCCCCGCTCCCTGCAGCACAGCGCCCCCTGCTGAGCCCCCCACTCCCTGCAGCCCGGCTCCCCTGCTGAGCCCTCCCGCTCCCTGCAGCACAGCGCCCCTGCTGAGCCCTCTGCTCCCTGCAGCACGGCGCCCCTGCTGAGCCCCCGCTCCCTGCAGCACGGCGCCCCTGCTGAGCCCCGCTCCCCGCAGCTCAGCGCCCCCTGCTGAGCCCCCTGCTCCCTGCAGCACAGCGCCCCCTGCTGATCCCCCCGATCCCTGCAGCACAGCGCCCCCTGCTGAGCCTCCCCCGCTCCCTGCAGCACAGAGCCCCCTACTGAGCCCCCCGCTCCCTGCAGCACAGCGCCCCCTGCTGAGCCGTCTGCCCCTTTCCCTGCATTGCAGCGCCCATCGCTTCTCTTGGCGCGGTCTCTCTTTTCATTCCTCCACCCTTCGGTGCCTCCACACCCAACACTATCTACCTGTCCCCATTCACTCCCATCTCTCTGAGGTGTCTCTCTCCATCCACCCACCCACCCCGGCGACTCCACCAGCTCACAGCACTAGCAGGCTCCCAGCCTCTCTCCCTGCAGCAGTCGCCAGAGCAGGGACCTGAGAAACCAGTCAAGGTACCTCACTTTATTTCCATTTACTTGCTATTACTGACAGGAGAAAGATGAAGAAAACAAGAATGAAAGCCGGGGATGGGGTGGGGGTGGGGGTGGGGAGCAGATAACAGAGAAGGTTCTTTTTCTTGGCTGGGTCCCAAGGGGGGGCCCCCAAAACTGAAGCTGAGCACAGGGCCCCAGTAACTCTGAATCCGCCACTGCCCCTCCTCTTTGTAGGCAGCCTAGCCCTGGGGACATTAACCTTGGCATTTCTGGGCGTGGGCCTGCAATATCATGGAGGTGCCCGGCTGGGACACCTGGCAGACGAGGGGAGAGTCACCCGGCCACTCGGTCACAATGATACTGCTGCGGGTGCTGAAGGTCTGGCCGTTGGCGTCCTTTGTGGGCTGGTCAATGTCACCCTTTTGTATCCGGGAATTCACTATCCAATGCACTGTCAAATCCGCGCTGTTGAAGTGGGAGATCAAACACACGGCCTGGATGGCGCCTGAGTCGGTGCAGGAGTAGAAGAGTTCCACCGTGGGTTCGGGGGGCTCTGGGAGAAGGGGGACGGGTTAGTTGTTGTACAGACCCCGGCTGAGCCCCCCGCTCCCTGCAGCACAGCGCCCCCTACTGAGCCCTCCCCGCTCCCTGCAGCCTGGCGCCCCCTGCTGAGCCCCCCGCTCCCTGCAGCCCAGCACCCAGTTTGCAGCCCTCTGCCCCTTTCTCTGCATTGCGGCCCCATCGCCTCTCTTGGCGTGGTGTCTCTCTCCATCCACCCTTCAGTGCCTCCACACCCAACACTATCTACCTGTCCGCATTCACTCCCATCTCTCTGAGGTCTCTCTCTCCATCCACCCACCCACCCCAGTGACTCCATCAGCTCACAGCACTAGCAGGCTCCCAGCCTCTCTCCCTGCAGCAGTCACCAGAGGAGGGACCTGAGACACCCCCAGCCCCTCCCTCCCCCCCGGGCCGCGCCGCGCCGTCCCTACTTGGGATGTCCTTGGAGATGCTGGAGCTGGTGGGCTGGTGCTGTACGGTGCATCGATAGGTGTCAGACTCCCAGCTGCTGGCCGGGACGGTGACCTGGCTGCTGAGCGAGTAGAGGCCGCTGGAAGGTTGCAGCACGGAGGGATAGGTCCTCACGCCCGAGGAGCCGACGTTGGGGCTCCATGTCACGGTGACCGGCTCGGGGAAGTAGCCTTTGGCCAGGCAGCCGAAGGTGACCTGGGAGGTGGTGACTTCGCCGGTGCAGGAGGTCAGGGGGAAGACAGATGGGGCCGTGGCACTAACTGCAAAGGGAGAGAGAGCGAGGCCATGAGACACAGCCCCACTGAGCCCTGCCCCTCCATGCAGCACAGGCCCTAGCGTGGCACTGGGGCCAGCACTCAATGCCGGGGGAGAGCGTCCCCTAGCGAGCCCCACTCTGCTCCATTCACACAGCACAGTTTGGGGTGAGACTGTTGACAGTTGCAAGGTCTTACTAACATCTGTGTGTAAGTGGGGGCCTGAGATAGGCTGCCCCCCATCTTCCAGGTTGTGTCACAGACTGAGCAGGATCAGGGCCCCCAGTTCACTTGGTGCTAAACAGACCCAGTGTGTGATCGGGGCCCCATTACACCGGGTGCTGCAGAGAGACACAATGACAGACAGTCCCTACCCCACAGAACTTACAGGCCAAATACGCAAGATAAAGGAAGGGTCAGAGGGGAAACTGAGGCAGAGAGCGAGGAAGGGACCTGGTCACAGCAGGTCAGTGGCACAGCCAGGTAGAGAACCCAGGAGTCCTGTGTCCCACCCTCTGCTCTGTGGACTGGATGATGCATTGTGCTGTGCCGCTGGTCAGCAGTAAGACGGGTTGATTTCACAGAGTGGAGGGTTGTTCCCAGTAATTTGCACTGGGTTCTCCTGAGGAGCCAAAGGGAATTAGGTTCTGAAGTGGCAGAGAAATTCATTGCTAACATCATCAGCCCCTAGAGGCCAATTACCAATTCTGTATCTCAAACACACGTCGTTAGAGTCCTGAGAACTCACTTGAGACACCGGTAGGAGGGACTGGGACTGTCCAGTTGAACCCGGGACATATGGGCCCTTTGGGTTAGAGTTCGGGTTATAATTATACATGGGGAGGAGGATGAAGGGTTCGCGGTTAGGGTTAGGTGCTGGGGTAAAGGGCTATAGGTAGCTGGGGTAGAATTAAGGGCGATGGTTTAATGGTTTGGGTCAAATACCCTTCCACCCTCAAGTTCAATATTTGACGTGTTGTGATTGGATTTCTAGCCAATTTTGCAGCCATTCAACCATCAGACACCAACCGGTTCTGCTGCCATTTCCCAGAGGGAGTTAGTGAGACTCTTGGGTCCTATTCCCAAGGGGTCAGTTTGTAACTTCTCAGAGGGTCAAGGTGGGGAGGTTCGGGTTAGAGCTGGGGTTATGGTTAGGGGTATAATTGGTTGTTAGTACTTGTATCACAGTGGTCTAGAAAACCAAATCTAGGACCAGGATCCATTGTGCCAGGAGCTTTACAGAGAAATAACAATGAGGACTCTACTGATCCCAGCACCATTGAAGCCTGAGCAATCTAAAGTCAGGGTTCGGGGGAGAAGGTTGGGACGTTAGGGTTAGGGGTTAGGGGTTGGGTTTGAAGAGGGGGTCAGAGTTGAATTAGGGAGGAGGGGTTAGAGTTAGGGAGGAGGGGTTAGAGATCCGGGGTTAGGGATGAGGCTAGGACTCTAGGGAAAGGGGAAGGATTAGGGGTTAAGGAATGGGTGCATCTGTCGGGGGTTAGGATGCTGGGGTTAGGGTCATGGTTAGGGAGTTAGGACAGAGTTAGGGGTCTAAGTAGTTGGGTTTGAGGTTTGGTTTAGGGTCATAGTTCTGGGGTTAGGGTAAAAAACCTTCCCTCCCCCAAACTCAGTAGTCGACTGGTTATCACCACCCCTAGCTCACGGCCTTCCTAGCCAGGTTCCCACTCAAGAAACCACTCGGATTCTAACCAATTGGGATGAAGATTTTCTGGACACTTTCCCAAAGTCTGTGGGAGAAATCTCCCAAGAAGTCCAGCTGCCTCACTTTCTAGGTGCCCAGAGCTGAGGCGCCTTGGGGAGCACTTACGGGGTCTGCATCTCCAGTGGGCTTTAGCCGGAGACGTCAGAGCTCGTTCCCCCGGAAAGGAAGCCCAACGCGGCTCCAGCTGAGTGCGCCGCAGAAACGGAGCCAGCTCAACTCAAAGGCCAAGTTAGGAAGCTGAGCCCTGAGCTGTCGCCTCTGAGCTGCCAGTTACGTCCAGCCCCAGGCAGCCGAGCTCACATCTAGCTGTGCTGGGAATCCCCCTGCCCGGCTCTCAGCATGGAGCATGAGCGCAGAGCTGCTGGAGGGAGGCAGGGCCGGCTCAGGGAGACGCGTTCCTGCACTCGCTGAGGTCAGGGGGTTCCCTCTGACCAGGGACACGCCAAAGGGGAAATTTGTGCCTCAGGTTAGAAAGATTTTGGCTGGAGACAATTAAACCCCCTTGGAAACAATTCAGCTGCTCCCCCAACCTCTAATTGCAGCCCCCCAATCCTGAGCGTCCCACATCTGCTAATGGCCCTCAACCCTGAGCTCCAGCCTCCTGCTAGCTCAGCCCTGTTCCTCCCCACTCTGCTGGTGCCCCCTATTACTGACCTGCAGCCCCCTGCAAGCCCAGCTCTGCGCTCCTCCCCCAAACCTGTCTGGTGCCCCTCACTCCCAACCCACAGCCCCTGCTAGCCCAGCGCTGCCCCCCCAGCCCTGCCGGTGCCCCTCACTCCTGACCCGCAGCCCCCTGTTAGCCCAGCCCTGCCCCCGCCCCAGCTCTGCCGGTGCCCCTCACTCCCAACCCGCAGCCAGGGGCAGCTCTAGGTATTTTGCCGCCCCAAGCACTGCAGGCAGGCTGCCTTTGGCGGCTTGCCTGTGGGAGGTCCCCGGTCCCATGGCTTCGGCGGCAGCCTGCAGGAGGTCCACCGAAGACAGCCTGCCTGCCGCCCTTGCGGCAACTGGCAGAGCACCCCCTGTGGCTTGCCGCCCCAGGCACGTGCTTGGTGTGCTGGGGCCTGGAGCCGCCCCTGCCCACAGCCCCTGCTAGCCCAGCCCTGCTGGTGCCCCTCACTCCCAACCTGCAGCCCCTGCTCACCCAGCCCTGGCTGCCCCGCCGCTCTGCCGGTGCCCCTCACTCCTTACCCGCAGCCCCCTCCTAGCCCAGCCCTGTCTACCCGGCCGTTCCCGTTCCCCTCACTCCTGACTTGCAACACTCTTCTAGCCCAGCCCCGGGCTCCACCAACAGACCTGCTGGTTCCCCTCACTCCTGACCCGCAGCCTCCTGCTAGCCCAGCCCTGGGGTCCCCCCAGCTCAGATGTCCCGATTTTATAGGGACAGTCCTGATTTTGGGGGCTTTTTGTTATATTATCCCCACCCTCTGTCCCAATTTTTCACACTTGCTATCTGAGCATCCTCATTCCCCACCCGCAGCCCCAGCTAGCCCAGCCCTGCCAGTGCCCCTCACTCCCGCCCCCCACCCCTGCTAGCCCAGCTCTGCCCCCTGCTCTGCCAGTGCCCCTCACTCCCCACCCGCATCCCCTGCTAGCCCAGCCCTGGGCTCGCTCCCTACAGTTCTTTCAAAGCTCTTATCCCAGCTAATAGCCGGAGTGTGGGATAAGCACCTCTGTCCCCCCGTCTCTGCCTGGGGGGTGCACAGCCTGGCCTGTTACCCATCCTGGCCTGGGCAGCATGTCCAGCCTGTGCAGGGGAGCCATGAGCTGCACCCTGCCCGGGTACTGGGTCCACACAGGGGACGTACCCCACTGCCCTTCATAGGTCAGAACAGAGCACAACACTCCTGGCTCCCAGGCCCCTGCTCTAACCTACTCCCCTTCCAGAGCCTGGGAAAGAACCCAGGAGTCCTGGCTCCCAGCCCCCCACTCTAATGACTAGACCCCACTCCCCTTGCAGAGCTGGGGAGGGAACCCAGGAGTCCTGGCTCCCAGCCCCCCACTCTAACGGCTGGACCCCACTCCCATCCCAGAGCTGGGGAGGGAACCCAGGCGTCTTGCTCCCCTCTCTAGCACACGCTTCACCCCATTTATCTCTGATGGGGTTAAAACACCCTCTGCACTCCTGTGACAAGCCAATAGCAGCCACTTTCCTGGGATGGACTCACCACATCACCGGCCATGTTGGGTCGTGGGCCGGCACTGGAGACCGGGGGCTTCTGTCCAGGAGCCCAGCTCTGCTCTGTGTCTGTGGCGGAGCTCTTCTGAGGTGTCTTTGCCTGTCAGACATCCCCTCCCCTCCCCCCGATGGAAGTAAAGATAATTATAGATTGAGAATGAGAGATGACGCCCACTGGGGAGCTTTCACTGTTACAGCTGGTGAGAACATGTGAAAATTGGACAGGTGGGTGAGGGCAGGGGGCTAAAACTGGGCTGAAAAAATAACCTTGGTGTGACTTTCACTTGTGTAAACTTCCCCTTTCAGCCCGTGTTGTTTGTTGGTCAGTTTTCCCCAGAGATTGGTCATGAGGGCCGCAGAGCTCAGAGAAGATTGAGGCCTCCTGGGGCGTCTGTTTGAGAACCTGCCATGCAGGAAGGTGAAGAAGGAAACTTTATGGCTTTCCTGGAACTGGGGATAGAACCCAGGAGTCCTGACTCCTGCCCAGCCCAGATGGATAGTGGGTGTGTATGGGACAGAGAGATGTCCTGTACATAGTTGCACACAAGTATGGTTTGAAAGCTCTGTTTGCACAGAAGGGCAGGGACCGGAGGAGAAAGGGCGCGAGTTGGGTTATCTCATCCATCCATGACTCATGGAGGGCTCTTCCCTGGCTTTAACTAATGGTCTTGTGATCAAACAGAGGAAGGGACTCAGGGAACTGGCTTCAACTCCCAGATCTCCCACAGGCTCCCCCTGTCACCTTGGGGAAGCCACATCACCTCTCCATGCCTCATTTTCCCCATCTGTTCAATGAGGGTGATGATGCTCACTGCACACTGGAGAGCTGAGATGGGCTGGACTCAGGTTGTGAGGTGCCTGGGGAATATTTCAGCCTTGCAAAGGACCAGAGTCTCCTCTCAGCATCACTCGCACAAACCAGAGCTATTCCACCGGAGCTGCTCCAGGTTTACACTGGAACGGCCGAGGCCAGAATCCCATTTCTCGTGTTTTTCGCCCATCGCTAGGACACCACTGCACAATGGGAAGTTAAAGGTGGAGAGAAGGTCTGTGACAGGCCCAAGGTCCCACAGCAGCTGGGAACAGAACCTGAGTCCTGACTCCTTTTCCAGTGAATTGAGCACTGGGCCATGCAGCCATTGGGCCATAGAAGGAGGTGGATAGACGGATGGTGGTTGATCAGTGACGTGGTTTTCAGATTTACCCCATTTTGATGGTTTCTCTTATATTCTCTTTATTTTTCCAGTAAAATCCTCACCCCCCTCCGTCTTCCCCCTGGTTCCCTGCTGCACCAAGACTGGCAATGATCCCCTGGACACGAGCTTGGCCTGCCTCGTAACTGGCTATTTCCCAGCACCAGTGGCCATCAAGTGGAATTCGGGCAAAGTGACCCAGGGGGTCACAACTTTCCCAGAGGTGACGATGAGCAACGGGCTCCTCACCCGGAGCAGCCTGCTGATCATCCCTGCCGGGTCCCGGCAGGGCAACACCTACCAGTGCGATGTGACACATCAAGGGACACCACAGACCCTGTCGAAGAAGTTCCCTCAGGAGTGTAAGACACGCGGCAGGGGAGGGCGGGACAGCCAGGCTGAGCTTTTCAAAGCGCCTAGAGGGTCTGGGAGCCAGTGAATCTTAATCCACATCTCGTAGGTGCCTTTGGAAAAACCTCCCCCTGAAAGTCTGGGGAAAGTTGGGCCCAGTGTTGAAACACACTGAGCCCTGGTGCTTTGTCACTGCAGATCTCCTGCCCCCAGCGCCCCCTCCATGGACCCCTGACCGAGGGAAACCTTAGGGTGACAGGCGCCCTGGGCAGAGACCTACATTCCACTGGGGGGGGATTTTTCAGCCCTGCCTAAAGGATTTAGGCACCCGGTTCCCATGGGACTTGGCATGCAAATCTCTTAGGCACCTTGGGAAATCTTAGACCCACAGCCGGGCTGAAATGGCACCTAAGCCTCATGCTGGCCCCTCTGTACAGGGGAAATCTTCGGCTCACTGCCTTTCACCCTCACCCTCACCCAAACCCACCCAACCACCCCCCACTGGGGAGGTAGAACAAAGCCCATTCGCCGCGTCAGTCCAAAGCCTCAAAGCAAAACCAGTGCAGCTCAGCGCCCAGGGTCCCGGCCACCAGGGCCCCCCAGCGTTCAGCCGGCTGCATGGGGAGCACCCCCCCTTTCCACTAGGTCACCTTTCCTGCATGTTTCCTAGGCCCCCTGCCTGTCCACATCTGGAGATTCCCCGTCAGGCGCTTTCCTCAGCACTGAGCCAGAAGCTTTCCCTGCTATAGCCAGCAGCAAGCAGCCCCATGGGACTACAATTCCCAGCAAGCACTGGCCTTAAAGGGGAGAGACCCCCTTAGGAGCTAGCACTGGTTCCACCTTTGTCATGGAGCTGGGAGTGTTCCTTGCACTCCCGCTGTTCTGGGGCATCGTTTGAAATGGACACAAGCCCAGAGCCGCAAACCTAGGCATTCTGGGGTCAGAACTTCAACGGGTGTAAATCGACTGATCTCCGCTGCAGTCAGTGGCACTGAGCCAACTTACATCAGCTGAGGATTTGACCCTTTATCCGTAGTCAGACACAGTCAGTCCTCTCCCAGGTTTTCTTCTGATCCCATGTCAGGCTGTGCAGCACCACGGTGCCCCTTAAATAGGGGACATTAATTGAGGGAAACTAGTTCAAATAAACAAACACAGCTCAAGCTCCAGCTTTGTCCCCGCTGTTTACCAGGGAGAACACACTCCATGCAGCACGTGCAGGAAGAGGCCTGGAGGAATTTAATATTTGTCTAGATGATTTAAGGGCCCTGTTCCCATTTGTTTTAATCCCTTACATGGCTGTGAAAAATCTCAGCCCTGGCGGCTGATTAAAGTACTCAGTGTAAACGTACCACAACAAGGTGGGGGTTGCTGGTGCTGGGAGGACTGTAGCATTAGCCCTCTCTCTGGAAGGGGACTGGGGATCTACAGAGAGTGACACTGGACTGTGTTTTCCCCTCTCTCTGCTCTCAGGGTGTGATTCGACAACGCCACCCCAGGTTCACCTCCTGGTCCCCACCTGCGAGGAGAGCTCCACAGAGAGCCAGCTGGAGCTGGTTTGCCTCCTCCTGAGCTTCAAACCCGGCAACGCCAACGTGAAATGGCTGGTGAATGGAAAGGAGAGCAGCCCCCCCACCCCGGCCTTTTCCTCTGCCAGGGGCACAGACGGCTTCTACATGGGGCAGAGCCGCATGAACGTCACCAAGCAGAGCTGGGAGCAGGGGGACGTCTACACCTGTCAAGTGACCCACCCAGCAGTGGGAGCAGAGCTCTCCATGCACAACACCAGCAAGTGCTTGGGTGAGGGGCTAGGCCCGTGCATGGCGGGGAGGTGGGGTGGAGAGTTACTGAGAAACCAGCGTAGGTGGGAATTCACCTAGACACCAGTGTGACGGGAGACATAGGAGTGCCATAGAGAAACTGGTACTGTAGGTGGATGGGAAGAGAAAGAGATACCATGGCTGGCTGGCTGGGAGGGACACTAGGAGTGTCCTGATGGAGGTGGAGGGATAGATTAGATTTCAATCGTCCTGTTCTGCCTTTCCACATTATTTGAACTGGTCAATGACGTCTCTTTGCATTTCTCAGCCTGCCTCAGAAGCTCACTTGACCCAACCATCTACTTAACCAAACCCTCCTATGAAGACGTCATCAAAAATTCTGGTCATGTTACCTGTCTAGTTCTGGGCTATGACTTAGCAGCCAGCAGAATGGCGTGGAAAGTGGATGGGCAGGTCAGCTCTGCGGCGATGACACAACCCCCCAAGAAGAACAGCAACGGGACCACCAGCCTGGTCAGTTCTCACCCTGTGTCGCTGGCACAATGGGGACAAGGCACCAAATTTACCTGCAAAGTGACCACACCCTGTTCTGGAGAACTAACCCAGGAGATAACCATGAGCAATACAGGTGAGGAGCCCTGGCATCTCCAAGGGAAAGGCAACCGCCAGTCACTGTGAATTGGGATTAGAGGGTGAAACTCACCCTGCACACGTCCTAGGCAGCCTTTATGTCCCAGTTAAGCCCCCAAGTAGGACTTTAGCGGCGCCTAGGCCCTCAGCACAGGGGTCTGTTGCCGGTAGAATTAGTATTTCCCCTGTGAATCTCTCATTCTCAATCTCTCACTAATTTCCACTTACACAGTTTTCCCAGGATTCCCTGCCTGATCATTAAATTCCAGCTCCTCCAAGAATTTCACTCCCTGGGCTCCCTGGGAAACGGGGATGTGGCCTGTCAGGGACTCTGATCTGACGTGCGTCTGTGCTTCTTACCTCTGGAAATCTGGCTGGTGCTTGTCACCCACCATCTGGCCTTTCCGGGCTATTTCCGGTGAGACTCTCTCAGAGTGTCCAGTGGAGTTAGGTGCCCAAACCCCACTGAAATACCCAAGGTGTCCAAATCCCTTAGCCAGCCTTTGAAAATCTCAACTGTGTTGAATTTTTCTGGGAGCATTTGAAGGAGGGAAGAGGCTCCATCGGAGTGAGCAATGGGTGGGTGACTGTAGCGGGGTGGTCCCCGCTCCAGCCCGGGAAGGGTTGAAGCAGCCCTGGGAGAGGGCTGAGGCTGTGGAGCAAAGCCTGGGCTGGCTGGGGAAGGCAGGAAGAGGTGGGGCCATGCCCCAGTCAGGCCCAGCTGGTCCCTAGAAGAGGCTGCGAGCCAGGAGCCCAGTCAGACTCTCTCTCTGGCCTTTGCGAGGGAGGGGCCTGGCTGCTGGGGAGCGAACCTGAGGCAGAGCAGGGCTGGGGGAAGGCCAGAGGAGCTGGGGAGCCCTGGCCTGGAACCCCGCAGGCTGCGGCCTAGTATAAGGCCGAATAGGTACTGGGGCTGCAGGGGGCAGCCCAAGGGCAGAGGAAGGCAGCAGGCCCAAACCCTCCTTGCCAGCGATGAGCGGCTGACACTGCAGCCTGCCCCAGGGCATGGGGGCTACTTGGTGACTGGCAGTAGCCTACGACTGAGGCGAGGTGCGGATGGGGGTGGGGGTTCCCCGGGGAGGGTAAACCCTGATACTGGGGGGTTACTGCTGGGGGCAGCACCCCAGATAAACGGGCACCGAGTCCAGGGAGCGACACGGGGCCAAGCCGCAGCGGGACACTGGCCTTGAGAGGCGCTCCGGAGGCTGGAGAGCTAATTCCCGAGGTGACCAGGAGGCGCCGCAGGGCGAGTCCTGCACCGTTACAGTGACCCCATGTGATGATGATGCATGGTGGAGACGTGGGGAGAAGAGGAGATCGTGTGGTTCAGTGTTTGGGGTGAGGGTTCAGGTTAGCGACGCATGACTAGCTCAAAGAACCATGTCCATCTGCGTCACTGTACAACCAAGCTGAGGATAACGATCGTGATGATGATCTCGAAGGAGATGACGATGATGTCGATGACCATGAAGAAGGAAATGAAGATGCTGAAGGAGAAAAGGAGAAAGAATGTCAGAATGCTGAAGGAGATAATGAAGAGGAGACTAATGAAGGTTTTGCTCTGAAGAAGATGAAGATAAAGAGGAAGGAAGTGGTTATGAAGACAAGAGAGGTGAAGAAGATGAATAGGATGATGGTGATGAAGACGAAGATGAAGATGATGATGTTAAGTTGTTTCCGTTTAAGGTTGAGGATCTGGGAGGTCACTGTGCACTCTGCGGGGAAGGCTTGGGAGTTCATTTGAGTTCTTGGGTGAAGGTCCAGGCTCTTTGAGTTTCAAGGGAGATGATGCTCAGTGGTTGGGTTTTTGTTTTGCCTGGTCTAGCTTCACACATACCCTGAACAACTGCCCTCCCTGGGCCCTTCACACAGTGATAGCTGCTGGAGCTAAGTCCTTAACTTAGACATGCAAACAAGTCTTATTCTTCTCTTGCCCCTCTTCCTTTTCATTTAGGCATCAGGAAGAAGGAGCCCTCAGTCACCGTCTCCCGCGCCTACCACGAAGACATCTCCGGGAACAGAGTCTTCTTGACTCTCATCTGCGAAGCTAGTGGCTTTTACCCAGAAGAGATCAGCATCTCATGGTTGAAGAACAACTCCCCGGAACTCAAGTCAAGTTACAACAATGGGCCTGTGTCAGGAAGTGGCACTTTCTCTGCCTACAGCATCCTGAAGGTTGAGCAAAGTCAAGGAGACGGAAATTACACCTGCGTGGTGCATCACCCGGCCATGGAAAAGCCCAAGAGTGTTGTGGAAAAGTTATCCCTTGGTAAGTGGATTCTTAGAGGCAGGTATTAATTTGGGGTGTCCACACGCTTTCATATCCCATCCAGCCAATGGCATGAACAACTGCATGACTCCATGTGAGCCCTGGTGGGGGAAGCTATGAAGGATTTCTGTCTCCATTATGATGCTGTCTTTGGTGAAACGAAGAACTGCATGATTTATTGCAACCTGAGCTGGGTGGGGAACGCCCCCTCCACTCCAGTGTGGGAGAGTTCCCTGTATTCCCAAGGCATTATCCAATCTGAAATGCCCTAAGTATTTGGGATCCCACCCAACCCCTGGAAGAGATTATTCCACAGCTTCACAGACCCCATCACCACGAAAGGAAGTGCAGGAAATCTGTCCTAATTGCAAAAGGGAATGTAAGGGAGGGTGCAGAATGTAATCTCATTGGGCTGTGCTTTGGCCAAGACGTTGGGATGGACACTCTTGCTCTTGCAGAAAGTTCACGGAGGTCTTTCATGGCAGGGAGGCAGTTCGCTCAAAATTTTCTTTACTTCTTAACCATGGATTCCCCTGGGAGTTGTTGCTTCACACTTGGACATGGATTCCCATGGTTACAGATTCACAATTTTGTCCTTATGGTCCCTTCTTATTCCTCAAATTTGTTGTCGGCACATTAGGAATGTCTTCATGGATCTGCAGCCACGACAGGCATTCAATTAAAATCTGTTCTTGAGGAAAAGATGAGCTGGGGTGGGGCAGATTCCGTATCTGATTCAGGAGACGACAAATTCATACAAACAAAGGAGAGAAACCCCTCAGCTCCATTGCCCCACCGTGGGGCTTGGGCATCCATGTGAATCTGGACTCCCAGCTCCAGCAGGATCCACTTTACAAACTTGTTTCATGAGCCAGACCATGCATATCCTTCAGAGAACATTCAGTAGAGGCCATTGTCCCTGGGTGCCAAGAGTCCAATCAGTCTGGGCTCCTCGGCTGAGATTGCTAAAGGAATTCAAGCTCTCCCCTCCCCCATCGGCTTGAAGTGGGAGCTGGGGGACTCATACCCTCAGGGATGTTGGCAGACCATGGGTGTGAAATATAAAGGGCCCGTCTGCCTGTGCAGGGAGTAGGGGTTGGGGAACACAAGATCCATCCTGAGCTGTGAGTACCATGTGGGGTCTAGTGGTTAGAGCAGGAGGGTCTGGGTGCCAGGCATGACCATGGGCAGGTCATTTGTCCTCTGTGTACTAGATGCCATGTCTGGGAAATGGGGATAACCACGCTGAGCTCAGGCGGGTCATTGAGCTCATGAATTTGTGTCTGGGAGGGCCGTGAGTTTAGCAACCACGGCAGGTTTTGTCCCTGGGCATTTTTTCCATAATGGGGCTTTCTCCCAACAAAACCGGAGACCTTCAGATTTGCTCCTGGGATCCAGAGACCCAAATAACCATAATGGGACCCAGGAATCCCAATCCCTCGATTGGCTGGAAAAATCTCAGCCATTGTTCCTGCTGCTCCATAAGATGAGAGTCCCGCCCCTTCCACCAGGGAACCCAGTGCCCTATTTACAAGTCCAATGATGCTCAGCCCCTGTCCCAAACAGTCCCTGGGCTTTGGAGCCCTGAGAGAGCGGCACTCAGTTACCACCTGGTGCCTGTTGAAATATTTTCTCAGCCCAGCCCTCAACACCTCCTCCTGCCCCCACCAGGTGTCAGCAACTGTAATCGACACCATCTGGAGGTGTCTCTCCTTCCCCCTTCCCTGGCGGACCTCTACATAGTGCAGAACGCCACCATCAGTTGTTTGGTGAGCGGCATGGAGACCCCCGGCAGCCTGGAGGTCTCCTGGAACCGGGGTAGCGGGGGCCCGTTGGCCGTGGTCTCCAGGGATCCGGTGCTGCAGGAAGATGGCACCTACAGTGCAACCAGCATCCTGCGGGTGTGCGTGGAGGAGTGGCAGGCGGGGGAGGAGTTCACCTGCACCGTGAAGCACCAAGACTTCCCGTCGGCCATTGTCAAGACCATCCGCAAGAGTCACAGTAAGAACTCAGCCTTTCCCCTGTAGAGGGCGCCAGCTCCAATCGAGCTGCAGGCTGGGGGGAATGGCTGGCACAGGGTGTGGGGAATGGGACACGGGAACTTCTGTCTCTAGGGTGCGCCAGCTCTGATCCGGTTTCAGGTTTTGGGACTGGGAGTTACAAATTTGTGGGTGGGTCGAAATGTGCAAATTGATGAGATGGAAGGAGACGGAGAGTCAGGACTCCTGGGTTCTTTTTCTGTCTCTGGGAGGGGAGTGAGATGTAGTGAGTTAGAACAGGGAGACTGGAGGCTGGGACTCTTGGGTTCTAGCCCCTTTTCATGGAAGGGATTTGGATCTAGTGGGTTAGTGTGGCCCGAACTCCTGGATTCTGTCTATGGGTCTGGGAGGGGCGTGGGGGGTCTAGTGGGATATTGCAGGGGGATGAGGGTGGGGGATGGTAGCCAGGACTCCTGGGTCCCAACACTTAGCATTAACCTCTCGCTGTTTCTCATGGCAGTGGTCTCCCTCCGGGCCCCTTCTGTCTACATCTCCCCTCCTCACGCTGAGGAACTGGCTCTCCGGGAATCAGCCACCATCACCTGCCTGGCCTCCGGCTTCCGGCCCAGAGACATCTTGGTGACATGGACCCAGCAGGACCGGCCCGTGCCCCAGGAAGCTTACACCAACATCGGCCCCGTGCGGGAGGCTGGGAAGGAGGAGCGCTACTTCATCTACAGCAAGCTCAATGTCCTGGCATCCGAATGGGAGCGCGGGGACACCTACGCCTGCGTGGTGGGGCATGAGGGTCTGCCCATGACCTTCATCCACCGGAGCGTGGACAAAGCCTCCGGTAAACCCACTGCCGTCAATGTCTCTGTGATCTTGTCCGACACCGACGTCACTTGCTACTGAGGAGCAGAGCCCGGCGGGCTCCTCACGGCGTATCTGAGATGGCCATGGAACCTCGTGGGGTCTGGGATTCCTCTGAGCCTGTGTGTAAAGCTGTGGTAGCTCTGGTGTGCGGAGCGTGGCTGTGTGTGGAATATGCCCAAATAAAATGCGCCATGCTAGAGCTTGTGATGAAGGGTGTGTCTTCTGGCAGAGAGTGTCCATGTGTCTTATCTACCCACCCACGCTTCCTCCCACAAAAGAGCACCCTTCTTTCTTTCGCTCTCTCTCTCTAGCCATCCTCCTTTCCTTATGGATTGTCTACATCAATTCATCCTTCCACAGGATCCATCCATCCATCCTACCCTCTGTAGTACCTGTCTCTTTGATTCTACCATAGCCATCCATTCATGCATGGAAAATCAGGCAATGTCCTCCCTGCATCCATCCATCCTCATGCAGTGCATGTTTTTACCTGCCCATCCCTCTGCAGTGAGTTGCTCTCCATCCATTGTTATTGATGATACTGCAGCTCCTAGATGTCCTGACTGAGGTTAGGGCCCCATTGGATGGGCACTACATGAACACACGTAGAGCAAACGTCCTGGAACCAAGGAGCTGATAGTCTAAGCAGAGAGAGGCTGGGAGGGGATATTTTGGCACAAAGGGATTAAAATTGGAACACTAAAATGGAGTGAGACACCCAACTCCCACTGCAATTGTGAGTTTATTTCACTGTCACCTCATTTCCTCAGAGTCCTTGAAAGACCCCAGCCTAAGTGGCTTGTCTCTGGTCACACTGCAGGTCAGTGGGAGAGGTGGAAATAGAGCCCCGATCCCCCATCTCCAAGACTTGTTTCTTAACCATTGCACCTGTCTAGCAATGTAGCCCTAGCCAGTCTGGCATCAGAACTCCTCGAAGATGCATCCTCACCGGACCACATTAGGTGAGAGTCAGAGCCCCCAGGAATCTGGTGTTATGTCTGCTGGGAGCTAGGCGACGGGTGAGACTGAGTTAGGAGCCTCCATTCCCACCAGCTCGATCCCTGGATGTATGAACACGGGGTGGGGTGCAGGGGAAGTGATTTCACCTCTGTGTTCAGGGTTAGGGAGACTGATACTGGAGCAGCATTCAGTTCTGGAGGCAACATGCAGTGACAGTCAGAAAAGGTAACAGTGGTAGAAACCATTAGGAAAGGAACAGATAATAAGACAGTAAATCTCATAATGCCACTGTATAAATCCATTGTATGTCCACAGCTTGGTGTGGAGAAAATAAATAAGGAAGTGTTATTTCCCTGTAGACGGGTCGGACTCACCCCTGCGGCGCCTCCTGCTGGTCGACCTTGGGAATTAGCTTATTCCAGCCCTGGAGCGCCCTCTGCAGGACGGTGATCCACCTGTCTGCTACTGCCCGTGTCCCTCCCAGGACCCCGGTGCCCCTTCAACTGGGTCTCCCCCTCCCAGGGGAACCCCCACCCCACTATCTTCACTTTGCCTCAGTATTGGCTACTGCCAGTCATTGTCTAGCCCCACACCCTGGGGCAGGCTGCAGTATCAGCCTGTTCATCACAGGCAAAGGGGTTTGGACCTGCTGCCTTTGCCTACCCCTGGGTTGCCCCTTGCAACCCCCAGTACCTCTTGGCCTATAGCTAGGCTGCAGCCTGGGGCCTTCCAGGCTGGAGCTCCCCAGCTCCTCAGCCTTTCCCCAGCCCTGCTTCATCCTAGGTACCTTGTTTAGCTCCATGCAGCCAAGCCCATCTCCCTCTACAAACAGAGAGAGACTGTCTTGGCTTCTGGCTTCCCTGGCCTTCTCATAAGGCCCTGTTGCTCAGTTTCGGGCGTGGCCCCCAGCTGCAGCCACTTCCCCAATCAGCCCAGCCTAAAGTCCCTTCCCAGGGCTATTTTAACCCCTTCAGGGAAGGAGCAGGGGTCCACCCTGCTACATTCCCCCTCCACATAACACAAGAACCAGGGGTCACCCAGCTGGTTTAAAACAAACACAAGGAAGTATTTCTTTCCACAACAGAGTCAACCTGTGGAACTAGTGGTCAGGGGATGTTGTGATGGCTAGAAATATAGTTGGGTTCAAAGAAGAATTAGATAAGTTCATGGAGGATAAGTCTATGAAAGGTTATTAGCCAAGATGGTCATGGATGGAGCCCTAAGCTCTTGTTGTCCCTAAGGCTCTGCCTGTCATAGGCTGGTTGTGTACGACAGCAGATGGATGACTCAATAATTGCCCTGATCTGGTTATGCCCTCTGATACCTCTGGCATCAGCCACTGTTGGAAGACAGGATACTGGGGTAGCTGGACCATTGGTCCCATGAAGTGTGGCCGTTCTCTTGTCCAATATTCAAAAGAAGGTTGAAAAATTGGAGGAGGTGCAAAAGCGAGCTAGAAAAATGATTAGAGGGCTGGAGAAAACGGCTTCCAGTGAGAGACAGGAGGAGACGAATTGGCTGAAAGAGACATTCAGGAGGTGGTTTCATGGATATGTATAAGTACCTCCATGGGGAGAAAGTACCAGGCAGTAAAGGTCTGTAACTTAGTATAGAGAGACTTGAGAGGAGCCCATGGCTGGGCAGATACAAATGTAGAATAAAGCACTGCGGGGTGGATCAGGGTTGTGCTTACACTGCAGATTCCGTCTGCCGGACTGTCCTGGGCCTCACCACAATGCGGCCCAATTGCCAGAGTCTAAGCGGCAGCCCTTGGGTTCTGGGCTGTGTGGCCTAATGGGCCGAGACAATACGACCACCCATGAGCACAGAGCGGTGTGGCCTAGTGCCCAGGGTCAGTATAACAGCCCTCAAGTGCAGAAGTTTGTTTCCTAGAGGTTAGAATGAACATAGCGGCCCTTGAGTGCAGGGGAGCGTGGCCTAGTAGCCAGGGTGAATAGAGAGGCCCTCAAATGCAGGGGAGGGTAGTGTAATGGCCAAACCCAGGGGCCATCACCAGAGGGGGTGATGGCCAGGGTAGGGGGCCAGGTCCACCCGACTCCACCGGGTCCTGACCCAGGGCCCTAGCAGTGGTGGAGTGGGCCACCCCTGGGTCAGTGGGGAGTCATAGAATCATAGACTCAAAGGTCTGGAAGGGACCTCGAGAGCTCATCTAGTCCAGTCCCCACACTCATGGCAGGACTAAACATTATTGCTTCTTGTCCTATCCTCAGAGGTTAAGGAGAACAATTTTTCTCCCTCCTCCTTGTAACAACATTTTATGTTATTGAAAAGGGTTATCATGTCCCCTCTCAGCCTTCTCTTTTCCAGACTAAGCAAACCCAGTTTTTAATCTTCCCTCATGGATCATGTTTTCTAGAGCTTTAAGCAGTTTTGTTGCTTTCCTATGGCCTTGCTCCAACTTTTCCACATCTTTCCTGAAATGTGGTTCCCAGAACTGGACACAAGACTCTAGTTGAGCCCTAATCAGTGCGGAGTAGATCGAAAGAATGACTTCTTGTGTCTTGTTTACAACACTCCTGCTAATACATCCCAGAATGGTGTTCGTTTTTTTGCAACAGTGTTACACTGCTGACTCATGATTAACTTGTGATCCACTATGACCCCCAGATCCCTTTCTGCAGTACACCTTTCTAGACAGTCATTGCCCGTTTTGTATGTGTGCAACTGATTGTTCCTTCCTAAGTGGAGTATTTAGCATTTTCCTTATTGAATTTCATCCTATTTACTTCAGACCATTTCTCCAGTTTGCCCAGATCATTTTGAACTTTATTCCTATCCTCCAAAGCACTTGCCACCCCTTCCAGCTTGCTATTGTCTACAAACTTTATAAGTGTACTCTCTATGCCATGATCTAAATCACTGATGAAGATATTGAACAGAACCAGACCCAGAACTGATCCCTGCAGGACCCCACTCATTATGCCCTTCCAGCGTGACTGTGAACCACTGATAACTACTCTCTGGGAACGGTTTTCCAACCAGTTTTGCATTCATCTTGTAGTAGCTCCATCTAGGTTGCATTTTTCTAGTTTGTTTATGAGACGATCATGCGAGACAGTATCAAAAGCCTTAGTAAAATCAATATATACCACATCTACCACTTCCCCCAATCCACAAGGCTTGCTACCCTGTCAAATAAAGCTGTCAGTTTGGTTTGACATGATTTGCTCTTGACAAGTCCATGCTGTTACTTATCACTTTATTTTCTTCTACATGTTTGCAAATAATTTGCTCTATTATCTTTCCAGCTACAGAAGTTAAGCTGATTGGTCTATAATTCCCCGGGTTGTCTTTATTTCCATTTTTATGGATGGGCACTATATTCGCCCTTTTCCAGTCTTCTGGAATCTCTCTCATCGTCCAGGACTTTTCAAAGATAATTGCTAATGGCTCAGATATCTCCTCCTTGAGTATCCTAGGATGTATTTCATCAGGCCCTGATGACTTGAAGCTAACTAACATCTAAATCATTTAAAACTTGTTCTTTCCCTATTTTAGCCTCTGACGTCCAATCGCCACCCACCTTTTTGGTGAAAAACGAATCACAGACGTCATTAAGCACCTCTGCCATTTCCGCATAGTCTGTTACTTTTTTCCTCCCCTCATTGCAACACTGCAACATGCTGACCTTACACGGGTGGGAGATACCACTCCCTCCCGCTCCCTGGGACACTTCCGACCGGGCTTCCTGAAGCTGCAGTCCATGTCACGTTGGGGTTTCCAGGCTCCTTGGTAATTCCCTGGGACTCTGACTCCAGCTGGTCAGCTGTAGGCAATGGATCTCTGGTCTGTGTCTCGAGATCTCCGCCTTCCGCAGGCAACGTCCTTCCTCCTTGGCAGTCAGTGCAGAGTGAGCTGGGCTGCTCTTCTTTATACCACAGCATTTGGAGCGTGCTTAGCATGGTCTGAGGGGAATTAACCCTTTCCTGGCTAGTGCGGGTATGCACACCCTGCCACAGGCACGGAATCTGGAAGGGAACCACTGGAACTAACTTCCAGTGGAAGTGGTGGAGTCTCCATCTCGAGATTTGTACATCCAGCCTGGGCTCCATTCTGGAAGATATGCCCCCAACAAAGACAAGTCGTTGGGCTCCATAGAGGGGTAGCTGGGTGAGAGTCTCTGGCCTGTGATATACAGGAGGTCGGGCTCGTTGCTGTCATGGTCCCTTCTTGCCTTAAGATCTACAAAAACACCAGTCAAGGTTTCAGAGCTAGGAAGGTCACATCAATTATCTGCAAACTCCATACGCACTGGTTATTGCGCACTGGTGGGTGAATAAATCATTTCAGCTCCAGCCCTTTCATTGCCAGGTGTGTTTTCCAGGTCCAGGTGTCCAGGCCTCTCAGTTGACGTTTCATTTCCCGAGAAGACACATGGATGGGCTCAGAGACACATGGGCTGTGAGTCCTTGAGTCCTTTGGAGTCCTTCCAATGGGAGCAGGCCTCCCCAGGCTGTGACAGCGAGTGTGACCTGGTGTGTGTGTGGTGTGTGTGATGAGTTGGGAGAGCTCTACTCAGTCCATGACAACAACAAACACACAGGGCAGAATTAGGAATTAG
This sequence comes from Mauremys reevesii, assembly GCF_016161935.1. Lineage (NCBI taxonomy): Eukaryota > Metazoa > Chordata > Testudines > Geoemydidae > Mauremys > Mauremys reevesii. The sequence goes on from NC_052635.1 coordinate 4,215,348, forward strand.
AAATGGGCCAGCATGGAGATGTCAGCCTGCAGTCACTGCTGTCACTGCTGTGTGGCAGTGGCTCCAAGTGAAATCAGTTGAGGAGGACATCATGCTATTATTATTGTCTGAATGCCGGGGCAGCTCAGGGTGTTGCTGATGGATGGGCGGCCTTTCCCCCCCTTTGTAGGGCTTGGGGGTGGGTGGGCAGGTGGGTGCCAAATGTGGCGATGGAATGGAGACAGATCCCTTCTCGGAGCATGGGTTGGGAAATGGAGTCCAGGTGGGTAGTAGCTAAAAAATTGTTCCCATCAGATGGCCCCATTAGGTGTGTATTACAGTTGTGTGTAGAGGTCTCCACTGAGTTTGGGACCCTAATGCGCTAGGAGCTGCACACACATAGAGTAATAGACAGTCTCTGCCTAGAAGAGTTTAAACAGAGAAAGGGTGTGAAGGAAAGCGAGGCAAAGGCAGGGAGGTTAATTGCCTGAGGTCCAGCAATGTCAATGACAGAGCTGGGAATAGACCCATGGGAGTCCTGAGTCCCATCCTAGTGCTCTGTTCATTGGACCACACTCCCTCTGGGATGGTGTGAGTTGGGGGTGGTCTGAGAACAGCTCTGTGGTAAATTCCCAGGTCCCCAAAATAGGGACTTTTCGTGGTGGGGGTGGTGCCTCTGCTGCCCAGGAACGGGTCGCAGCATGGCTCAAGCTGGCATTGACTGGGAAGATGCTGCTGTCTGATGGGTGTGCCTGGCCCCATTGAGTTCTGCACTGGCAGGTCTCAGCCCAGTTCCCTGGCTGGCCAAGGGAGGGGGAGGGCATGCTTGGGAAGGGGCGTGTAGTGCCGCTGGCTGGGGTTTGCAAAGGAGCCAAAGGGTGTGAAATTTAATGGCAGTTGGGGGCTGAAATCCCCGAGTCTGCTCTGAGAATTGCAGCCTGTGACAGGGAGTCTCCACCTGCAGCCTGCCCGGTCTCCCCTGGCAGAGAACCCTCTGTCTCTGGCCCTGGACAGGAGCTTCTGCCAAAAGCACAGACCGGAGCTCCCTGCTGTGCCCACTCAGCTCCTTGGCTTAATGAAGAGGCCTCTCTAACCGGCCCGTTTATCTCCTCCCCAGCTCCTCACTGCCCAGTGGAGGACCAAGGCATCGATGCTGAAGGAGGAGAGGAGGAATCTGATGGTCTCTGGACACTTGTTGCCTTCATTGCTCTCTTCCTCCTCAGCCTGTTGTACAGCGCCGGCGTCACGCTGCTTAAGGTAACAGCAACCGCTACCTTCATGGAAAGATGTGGAAAAGCTGGAGAAAGACCATAGGAGAGCGACTAAAATCATTTAAAGGCTAGAAAACATTAGCTGTGAGGGAAGATTGAAAGAACTGGGGTTGATTAGTCTGGAGAAGATAAGACTGGGGTGGCTGGGGCAGGGGAATGACATGGTAACATTTTTGAAATACATAAAAGGTTGTGACAAAAAGGAGGGTGACAAATTGTACTCGTTATCCTGTGAGGACAGGACAAGAAGCAATGGACTTAGATTGCAGCAAGGGAAGTTGAGGTTGGACATTGGAAAAAACTTCCTAACTGTCAGGCTGGGTAAATACTGGAACAAATTGCCCAGGGAGGTTGTGGAGCCTCCATTGTTGGAGGTTTTTAGGAACAGGTTAGAGAAATAACTGTCAGGGACGGACTAGTTATTACTTAGTACTGCCCCCCGGCAGGAGACGGGACTAGGTGACCTCTTGAGGTCTTTCCTCGTCCTACATCTCTGTGATTTTATGGTTGTCAGAGGCTCAAACCAAAGTCAGGAATTAGAGCCCAGGTTTAGGACCAGGTTACCTGGAGAAAGGAAAGCCTGGGTCCAGGATAGGAGCCTGGCTGGAGCCAGACGAAAGCAGGGCTGGACTGAGATGGGAACAAGGCAGGAGCAGGGTTGGAGCTGGACGGGAACAAGGCAGGAACAATCCGACACAGCCACTGTCCAGGAGCGTAGCTAGTGGGGTGCAGGGGAAGCAGCCGCTTCCCTTTAGCACATTTTCCAAAAGCGGCGCCTTAGTTAGGGGTTACCATGGCACCAGCGGGCGGGGCCCACGCTCCTCTCTGAAGTTTGGCCTGCCGGCTTGCGCTGAACTCCTGCAGGCAAGGGCGGGGTGGGCAGGGGCTGGTCCCTGCGGTGGAGCGGGGCGGTGCCAGGCACAGGAAGTGGAAAGCTGCAGCGCTAGCAATTCCTGGATCAGCTCCAGCTCCGCGTGCTGCTGGGGGGCGGTGCCTGCCTTTGCGTGGCGTAGCCCGTGTTGTCAGATGCTACCGCTGTGGTGCTCTGCTTTCTCCAATGTTGATATCACTCGGCTGCATGCGTGTGTTCCCTCTGTGTGCTGCCCCAGCTCTGCGCAGACAGTTGACACAGCAGACCCGATGAGAACCCCCAATGACCACAGAGTCTAGTAAGGTGCGAAGGCACGTCGGCCAGGTTTATTGCCGTATGGACACAATTGCCGTTCCCTCTAGATCGTTACTCTACAGGGCACACTACGTGAAAGTGCCTCTTGGCAATGGACTCGGCTCAGTCAGTGGCGGGACTTTCCACTGCCCCCTCGGCCAGACAAAGACACCGCCCCAGGGGTGCATTCTTATACACAGGCACAATCAAGTTACACATCACACCTGACGTAGTGAGGTCCAACCCCTCTACGTAGCAAGGTGCCACCTCTCACCTTGTACATGTTGGTTTGAACAAAACAACTCTATCCATCATATTCCCCTTTTGTCCCTGTCATTGGGATGGGTCGGCCTGTTCCTTGTTACCCGTGTGGAGTGTACGAGTGTGCGAATGTTCTGATATCTGGTGTTCAGCACCTTTTAGGTACGTCTCTTCTTGCAGCCTCAGCCCTTTCCTCGCCAGCTCCTGTGAGCAGGGCCTGACTCTGGCTCACACCTTCACTTTGCTTTATGTGAGCAAAGCCTTGACCATTACTTTAGTTCAGGCCTTAGGCCTCATACCGGGCCTCTGATAGCGAGGTTTGTATCTCAGGGCCTCCCCTTACTACAGCCCGGGCTCCCCAGTCTGCCCGCCCGCCGGCGCTGCTGGCCATGGCCGCCTCCAGCGCGTCGCCCTGCGCAGGGTTTGGTCTCCCGGCAGCAGGTGAAGCCCCCGAGCCGGGCGCCGAGGCTGAGTGGGTGGAGGTAACGTGGGCAGCGGGCTGGCCTGCTCTGGCGCTGCGTTTGCAAAGCCATCTGCAGCCCCAGGGGGTTGAGGCCGTGCCACCCCTTCCCCGGCTTCCCCCTCCAGCAGCCCCCGCACCACCCTGCCAGGCCTGTTCAGCCCTCGGCCCCACCGGGTCCTGCCCTCATGCAACCCGCCCCTACCGTGCAGGTGCCAGGGGTGGCCTGGCCCGGGGGGTCTGGGGGAGCCGCAGCAAAGCCCTGCCCGGAGCTGGTGCAGGAGATGAGCCTGGTTCTCAGCTCAGTCTCGGGCATCAGCCTGCAGCGGGGAGCGGAGCCACCCCCCGCCGGCTCGGCTCAGCCCAGCCCCGCTCTGAAAGGGACACGGATCCCACTGCAGCTCGGCCCGGCCCGGGGCACGTGGGGGTGTCAGGGTGCGTGCAGGGGCACCGGGTGCCTGCAGGGCCCTGGCAATAGATGGGTCTGGGGGGGATCAGGTGAATGCGGAGGGGGTGGGTACATGGGGTATCCAGGAGAGTCGGTATATGGGAGTATCAGGGTGCATTCAGGGCACTGGTGCAGGTGGGGCACTGCAGGGTTCTGTTTAACATGCCCTGTGCTGAGTTCCGGGCACTAGCATTGCTGGTGCAGGTCTTGGGACGGGGCCAGCCGCAGCCTCCCAGCATTCGAGCGCCCCGGGCTGCCGTCCAGCGTTCTAGAACCCCGCCGGGCTCTGGAACATTCAGCCCCCCCCGCCTGGGGGCCCCGGTGAGGGGGTGCTCGGCACCGTAGCAGCGCAGAGCGCACACCAGGAGGGTGGGCGGGGGCGGGGGCGGCACGGCCGGAGGCGCCAGCCAAAGGGGGAGGGGCACGGAGCGGCTGGAGGCGCCAGCCAAAGGGGGGGCACGGAGCGGCCGGAGGAGGAGCCAAGGGGGGCGTGGCCAGAGGAGGAGCCGGGGTGCATGTGCCTTTTTTATGTTTGCGTCCCCTGCTCTCAGAACCTGGCTCCGCCACTGCCACTATCACAGCCCTGGGGAAATGCTTTGGGCAACTGCTCAACTTCTGCGGGGCTTCTGAGCTGGTGTCCCGACCAGCAACCAGGGCGGAGCCGATGAGGCAGCAAACTACGGGCCAGGTGTGCGCGTCAGGTTACCTGGGATTGTCTCTGCTGCCGTCCCTGATTCCTCACACTGCCCAACGATCCATCAGAGATAATCAGGAATGATTATTTACTAATAATCAACCACCCGTCATCACTAATTAGCGAGTTCCCATCAAGGTTGATTCAGCAGTGATCAATAAATGAGAATCAAGAGTCTATTATCAATTCCAATAATTTATCACTGAGAAATCAATAATCAGGGATTGGCTATTTCTGGTCAGTACCTAGTGATCTGTAATTAATGCTGAGTAGCCATTAATCTGTGATTAATTATCAATAATCAACACTCACAGACCAGTAATTAATGTTAAACAATGAAGGATCAATAAGCTGCTAGTAATTATCAACTGATAATAATCACTTATCAATAATCAGCAATTAACGATCAATGACCAGAAAGGAATGATCACTAATTAAGAAGCCAGAACAAATGTTCAAGGACCAATGAGCGTCAATCACTAACCACTCGGCCATGATCACTGAGGGGCCGTACTGGGGCCCAGATGCACAAAGGGCCATAGGAGCCTGTGAAGCCGGTTCTGTGGCGGGGACTTGGTGCCGGGGCCTGGAACCAGAAGCAGGATCGGCTTAGACAGCCGTAGCTCCCCAGGGAGTTGGCGTGCGGCACCCGCTGGGCAGTGCCCGTTCCCTGAGGTGGTTTGACAAGGCTGGTGTCTCTGTCTGGAAGTTGAGCTGCAGCTCAGCGCAGAGATCCTGGCAGGACGCAGGCGTGGCTGGGCCAGGTCCATGGCCCAGGCTATGCAGCAGGACAGGCTAGATGGTCCCGAAGGCCCCTTCTGGCCTTGCTCTCCCAGTGTAGGATGCTGCCTGTGAGCCCAACACCGGGTCCAACGGCACCGGCCGAACCCCTCTGCTCTCTGTGTCCCACAGGTGCGGTGAGTGCCCGGCTCCGGGCTCCTAGGAGGTGGACAGCACTGCTTCATCCTCTTCATTCCCTCCCTCCATCGTCAGCCCTCCCGGGCTCCTGCCCTCTCTCCGGACACCTGGAGGGACCGTGTTCCACGGCAGCTCAGAGGGTGCGACAACGGCCGCTGAAGGGTCTGAGCTCTGCAGATCCCAGAGCAGGGAGGGCAGAGTCCTTCCCCGGACATCCCCAGGGGGCAGCCCACGCTGGAGCTTGAACTCATCCCTGTACCCCTCAATCCTCCACTCCCGTCCCATGGCAGGGACTGGATTTCCTTGTGTGTGTGTGTAGGTCTGTAGTGTCCTGAGGTCTGGTCAACTTGTACTCTGGTGAAGGAGAAGAGTCTCATTTTCTCCATCGTTTAACTTGTAACTTACACAGGAATTTTGTGTTTGATCCAAAATAAAATGAGTTCAAAATCGGTAGCTGCATTTCAGGGTGGGTTTTGGGGGATTTAACCAAGGAGAATGCTAGCCACTGTATGTCTCAGTCCCCTGGTATCTATCTACACAACTGTCCATCCTCATACATACACATCTTTCTTTCTTTCTTTCTTTCCTAAAGTTCTAGGAAAAAATCGCAGCCAGTGTGGTCCAGCACTATCTATGATTTGGGGGGCATGTCATAAACAGAGAGTTAAGGGTTAATGTCTCTTTTACCTGTAAAGGCTTAAGAAGTTCACCTAGCCTAGCTGACACCTGACCAGAGGAACCAATGGGGGGACAAGATGTTTTCAAAGAGGGAGGAGGGAAATCAGTCTTTGGTCCATTCAGAAAAGTTTGTGCCGGAGTGAAGGATCCAGGAATCAGCCATCTAACATTTCTTAAAAGTATTAAGTGGTTAGAGAAGGAATGTATTAGATTATGTTTATTTTCTTTTGTGACTTCTTTTTGCACGGAGGGAGAATCAAATTGGGTTTCTTTGTGTAACTAAGGTTTTGCCCAGAGGGACATCCTCTGTGTTTTGAATCTGTTGTCTGTGAGAGTAGCTTGCGTGCTAGTCTCATAGAGTTATTCCTTTCACCCTTTGTCTGTAATTAAAAGTCTTCTTTTAAGAACCTGATTGATTTTTCCTTGTTTTAAGATCCAAGGGTTTTTTGGATCTGGGCTCACCAGGAATTGGTTGGAGGTGAATCAGTCTCAATCCTGCCAGGAAAAGGAGGATAAAGACTGGGGAAATATTTAGGGGGAAGACAGAGTTTCCGAATGACTCTCCCATAAACGTTTGTTTAAACCATTTGGTGGTGGCAGGTACTAGGTCTAAGCTGGTAAATAAGCTTAGGGGTTATCTCATGCAGGTCCCCACATCTGTATCCTAAAGTTCAGAGTGGGGGGTGATCACTATCTGATCAGTGGCTTTCTCTGCCCCAGAGATCTCCCCTTCCTGCCCCTCCGTCCCAGCCTGTATAGGCTGAGGGACGAGGCCCCAGCTCTCTGGGTTTGTAGCTAGGCCCCCTAACTCCCAAAGGGGCCAGTTCAGCGGGCACCTGTCATTTCATTCTCCATGCCCGGAGGTGCCCCTTCAGACACGACATGCCCCTCTGGAGGGCGTCAGGGGTCCCTGAAAGTCCGGGATGGAGGTTATGAATGAGATGGAGCCTGATTTGTATATTTATTTATTTATTTATTGTCACTCAGTGCACACAACAAAAGTCACACACACACACACACACCACCCACAAAAATCCCAATGAAGAGCTAAATATGCAACATACAGCATGACCGACACAACTCTGGCTCTGGTCCTGCCCCAGGGCGGGGGGCTGGCTGGCGCAGGGGGTGGGGAAGGGACGTGGGGCCTTTCCCCTCTAGGGGGCGCTGGCTCTGATCCAGCCCCAGAGCAGGGACTGTTGGGCTCAGGAGGGTGGGAAGGGGGCGAGGGATTGTTTCCTCGCTAGGGGTACTGGCTCCCTGCATGATACGAGTTGTCCGGTCTCAGCCAAGCTCCGAGCAGGGCAGCATCCCCAGTGGCTGAGGGTTGATTAGGCCATGTGGGGTGAGGTCCTGTCTCCCCCCGGGGGCTCTCCCAGGGGCACAGCACTAGCAGGGGGCAGCTGTGGGACTCAGGGTGGTGTCGCCAATGGAGCCGGGTGTCTCAGCCCCTTGTCTCCGGGCGGATGGGGGCAGTGGCCCCTACACCACGCTCTGGATCTCGTTCTTGTACTCAGGGCCACTCGCCTGATTCAGCTCCCCCATGGCAGAGAAAAGCCACTTCACCTGCAGGGGGCAGAGAGAGCAGGGGTGAGAGGGGTCAGCGCTGGGGGGAGCTGCTCTGTCTGTCTGTGTCATTCCTTCCTGCTTTTCTGTCTGTGTCTCATTCATTCAGTCTCTGTCTTATTCAGCCATTCTCCTTTCTCCTTCATTCTTCTCTTCTTTCTTTCCCCTCCACGCTGCCCTCTGTGACGTTATTGACATAAACTGTGACCGTACAGATCATTGCTGCAACCACTGTTCTATAGTGTGATAGATCCAGGCCAGTTGGGTACAGCAGACTAGCAGAAGGCAGATATACTGGCCACTGGATTAACAGTTTTCTGTTCCCTCGCTGACCAGAGCAGGGGCTGCTCCAGGCTAAAGCATTGGCCTGCTAAACCCAGGGGAGCACTTAGGGATCTGGGGCGAAAATTGGTCCTGCTAGTGAAGGCAGGGGGCTGGACTTGATGACCTTTCAAGGTCCCTTCCAGTTCTAGGAGATTGGTATATCTCCAATTATTATTATTACCTGACTCTAATTAACCTGCCAAGAGTCAGGTGAGGCCATTCAGCTAATGTGACCACCTGACTGTAATTGAGGCCCTGCTGATACTATAAAAAGGGCTCACTCCAGTCCAGCACGGGAGAGCCAGGGAGTCAGAGGAGAGGAAGTGCGGCTGAAGGGCTGGTTAATAAACACCCCCCCAAACCATCGTTAAGGGAGCCCTAAGATAAGGGTGAAAAAGGGAGAAGCAGGAGAGCTGTGGGGAAGTGGCCCAGGGAAATGTAGCAACTCTGGCAGTGAAAGGTTGGCTGCCAACAGCTGCTGCCACTAGGGTCCCTGGGCCGGAACCCGGAGTAGAGGGTGGGCCCGGGTTCCCCCCAACCCACCACTACAGGGACATCTCCTGGGAGGGGAAGTCAGGCCCCTGTCAGGACAGGAGGCTGAGCAGAGACTGTGGGAGTTCTCTCCCCAACCTCCTTGCAGCCTATGATGAAAAGGGCTCAGTAGACTGTAACCCTGGCCCTAGAGAGAGAAGGGCTACGTGGAGGGTCACAGTGAACCACTGAGGCTGGCATAAGCCGCCTAGAAACGCAGGACCCACGGAGCAAGGTCAGAGCTCTGCCACAATAGCTGCAGCAGATATTGTACAAAGGTTGCGGAGTGAGGTGTCTATGACAAGGTTCTGCTTTGCTGGTTATGATTGTGCTGTCTGTAAGTGTGTATCATTTTTGTAGTTGAAGTTATGAGAATTGGCTCTGTACTTGTATCTCAATGTGTTTTGATTCTAAGTAGCCTCAGTGAAGTATTTGGTCAGCTTCTTGGAATAACAGAGACTTGGTGGGATAACTCACATGACTGGAGTACTGTCATGGATGGTATAAACTGTTCATGAAGGACAGGCAGGGCAGAAAAGGTTGGGGAGTTGCATTGTATGTAAGAGAGCAGTATGACTGCTCAGAGCTCTGGTATAGAACTGCAGAAAAACTTGAGAGTCTCTGGATTAAGTTTAGAAGTGTGAGCAACAAGGGGGATGTTGTGGTGGGAATGTGCTATAGACCACCAGACCAGGGGGATGAGGTGGACAAGGCATTCTTCCAGCAACTAACAGAAGTTACTAGATCGTAGGCTCTGGTTCTCATGGGAGACTTTAATCACCCTGACATCTGCTGGGAGAGCAATACAGCGGTGCACAGACAGTCCAGGAAGTTTTTGGAAAGTGTAGGGGACAATTTCCTCGTCCAAGTGCTGGAGGAACCAACCAGGGGCAGAGCTCTTCTAGACCTGCTGCTCACAAACCGGGAAGAATTAGTAGGGGAAGCAAAAATGGATGGGAACCTGGGAGGCAGTGACCATGAGATGGTCGAGTTCAGGATCCTGACACAAGGAAGAAAGGAGAACAGCAGGGTACGGACCCTGGCCTTCAGAAAAGCAGACATTGACTCCCTCAGGGAGCTGATGGGCAGGATCTCCTGGGAGAATAACATGAGGGGGAAAGGAGTCCAGGAGAGCTGGCTGTGTTTTAAAGAATCCTTCTTGAGGTTGCAGGAAAAAAACATCCCGATGTGTAGAAAGAATAGTAAATATGGCAGGCGACCAGCTTGGCTTAACAGTGAAACCCTTGCTGATCTTAAACACAAAAAAGCAGTTTACAAGAAGTGGAAGATTGGACAAACGACAGGGAGGAGTATAAAAATATTGCTCAGGCATGCAGGAGTGAAATCAGGAAGGCCAAATCACACTTGGAGTTGCAGCTAGCAAGAGACATTAAGAGTAACAAGAAGGGTTTCTTCATGTATGTTAGCAACAAGAAGGTGGTCAAGGAAAGTGTGGGCCCCTTACTGAATGAGGGAGGCAACCTAGTGACCGAGGATGTGGAAAAAGCTAATGTACTCAATGCTTTTTTTGCCTCTGTCTTCACGAACAAGATCAGCTCCCAAACTCCTGCACTGGGCAGCACAGCATGGGGAGAAGGTGACGAGCCCTCTGTGGAGAAAGAAGTGGTTCAGGACTATTTAGAAAAACTGGACAAGAACAAATCCATGGGGCCAGATGCACTGCAACCGAGGGTGCTAAAGGAGTTGGCGGATGTGATTGGAGAGCCATTGGCCATTATCTTTGAAAACTCATGGCGAAAGGGGGAGGTCCTGGATGACTGGAAAAAGGCTAACATAGTGCCCATCTTTAAAAGAGGGAAGAAGGAGGATCCGGGGAACTCCAGGCCAGTCAGCCTCAGCTCAGTCCCTGGAAAAATCATGGAGCAGGTCCTCAAGGAATCAATTCTGAAGCACTTAGAGGAGAGGAAAGTGATCAGGAACAGTCAGCATGGATTCACCAAGGGCAAATCATGCCTGACTAACCTAATTGCCTTCTATGAGGAGATAACTAACTCCACCAGAGAGGTCCTTTGGGGCCATGTGCCTGTCCCAAGTCAGGGTAAAGGAGGAGGGTTGGGCGTGGGGCTAGCAACTCCACCTCGTAAAAAATCAACTTGCTACAGAAACGCCGACAATAGAGTTAACAGAGACTTTTAGCCTGGAAAAAGAAGGGTCTTCAACTCGAAGACGCATGACGCTGGGTGGTGAAAGCCGCGAGGAAGCCACTAAGCCGATCACTCTTCTTACAACCAGGAGGATTACCATCGGCACATGGAACGTGAGGACCATGTACGAGTCAGGAAAGACGGCGCAGGTTGCAGCAGAGATGAGGAGCAACAACCTGACCCTACTAGGCATTAGCGAGACAAGATGGACGCAAGCTGGACAGAGGCGACTGTTGACAGGAGAGCTGTTACTGTATTCAGGACATGAAGAGAGCGACTCACCCCACACACAGGGAGTAGGCTTCATGTTGTCCAAGCAGGCACAGAGAGCACTGATTGGTTGGGAGGCACATGGTCCCAGGATCATCACAGCATCCTTCAGAACTAAAATGAAGAGGATTAAGATGAATGTTGTTCAGTGCTACGCTCCAACCAATGACAGTGAAGAGGAGGATAAAGACTACTTTTACAACAGACTCCAGAAAATATTATAGACTCTCCCAGACAAAGACATCACCATCCTTATGGGAGACTTTAATGTCAAAATTGGACCTGATAACACAGGATACAAACAAGTCATGGGGACCCATGCTCTGGGAGAGATGAGTGAGAATGGAGAGAGATTTGTGGATTTGTGTGCACTTAACAACCTGGTCATAGGAGGTAGCATCTTTCCTCACAAGCGGATCCACAAGAGTACCTGGGTATTGCCAGCAGGCACAACAGAAAACCAGATCGACCGTGTCTGCATTAGCAAGAAGTTCAGAAGATCCTTGCAGGACGTTAGAGTTAGAAGAGGCACAGACGTGCCTTAGTGGTGGCCAGATTGAAGCTGAAGCTGAAGAAGAACTGGATAGACGCATCAGACAGAAGAGCGAAGTACAATGTCAGCCTTCTGAAGGACCATAAGACCAAGGAAGATTTTGGACTGACGCTGAAGAATAAGTTTTCAGTATTACAGGATCGGTCTGAGGAAGAGGAAGACAGTGTACTCAACAGATGGCAGAAAGTGAGAGAGACACTTAGGTCAGCATGCCAAGAAGTGCTTGGAATTAAGAAACACCAGCAGAAAGAGTGGATCACAGCAGAGACCTTGACTAAGATAGAAGACAGAAAGAAGAAGAAGGCAGCAGTCAACAACAGCAGGACTACAGCAGCAAAGGCCAAAGCTCAAAAAGAATATGCTGAAGCCCACAGAGCAGTGAAGAGGAATATTAGGAAGGATAAGAGAGATTATGTGGATGGACTGGCAGCAGAAGCAGAGCAGGCAGCATACAGCGGTAACATGAAACAGCTGTACGATACTACCAAGCGACTGTCTGGAAATATCAGCAAGCCAGAACGTCCCGTTAAAGACAAGCAGGGAAATAGAACAACAGATGAACAGATGGGTGGAGCACTTTGAGGAACTCCTGAACAGACCAGCACCACCAAATCCACCAGACATCGACCCAGCCAACGAGGACCTCCCAATCAATTGCGATAAACCAACAAGAGACGAGATCAGAAAAGCCATCACCATGATGAAGAACAGGAAGGTGGCTGGACCTGACAATATCCCAGCAGAGGCCCTAAAAGCAGACCTGGATGCTTCAGTGGAAATGCTGTACCCCCTTTTTGAGAAGATATGGGAAGAAGAAGTGATTCCGGCTGACTGGAAAGAGGATACCTCATCAAAATCCCCAAGAAAGGAGACCTCAGCAACTGTGCCAACTACAGAGGAATCACACTCCTGTCGGTGCCAGGGAAGGTCTTCAATCGAGTCCTCTTAGAGAGAATGAAGGATGCCGTCGATCCACAGCTACGAGATGAACAGGCAGGTTTCTGGCAGAACAGATCATGCATGGACCAGATAGCGACGCTCCACATCATAGTCGAGCAGTCTATGGGTGGAACTCCTCGTTGTATATCAACTTTGTTGACTACGAAAGCGTTCGATAGCGTGGATCGAGAGACCCTCTGGAAGCTCCTTCGGCACTATGGCATCCCAGCAAAGGTGGTCAACTTGATTAAGAACTCATACGATGGTATACACTGTAGAGTGATCCATGGAGGGCAGCTCACAAACAGCTTCCAGGTGCGAACCGGAGTCAGACAAGGATGCTTGTTGTCACCACTTCTCTTTCTCCTCATCATCGATTGGATTATGAAGACATCCACTTATGAGCGTAGGAACGGAATCCAGTGGGCGTTGTGGACCCAGCTTGATGACCTGGACTTTGCCGACGACCTTGCACTCCTTTCGCACAGTAAGCAGCAGATGCAAGAGAAGACCAACGTAGTGGCAGCCACGTCATCACAGGTTGGCCTTAACATCCACAAGGACAAGTCCAAGATCCTTAGGATCAATTCCATCAGCAACGACCCAGTCACACTGAATGGATGCCCCCGGAAGAAGTGCAGTCCTTCACCTATCTAGGAAGCATCATCGATCAGCAGGGTGGCACAGACGCAGACATCAAAGTAAGGATTGGTAAGGCAAGAGCAGCCTTCTTACAGCTCAAGAACATCTGGAGCTCCAGAGAGCTGTCTTTGGCAATAAAGATTCGACTGTTCAACTCCAACGTGAAATCAGTCCTACTGTATGGAGCTGAAACCTGGAGGACAACCAAAACAACCACCAGGAAGATCCAGACCTTCATTAATAGCTGCCTCAGAAGGATTCTCCAGATCCGCTGGCCAGACACCATCAGTAACATCCACCTCTTGGAGAGGACCCGTCAACTCCCAGCAGAGGAAGAAATTAGAAGGAGAAGGTGGGGCTGGATAGGACATACACTACGCAAGCAGCCAACTAACATCACCAGACAGGCACTGCGGTGGAACCCAAGGCAAGCGGAAAAGAGGCCGTCCAAGAAATACCTGGCGACGCGACCTTCAGGCTGATAGCAAAAAAATGTGCTATACCTGGAACCAGCTAGAGTGAATGGCCCAGGATAGAGGACTCTGGAGATCTGTGGTTGGCGGCCCATACCCCGATTGGGGTGACGGGCATGAGTGAGTGAGTGAGTGAGGAGATAACTGGCTCTGTGGATGAGGGGAAAGCAGTGGATGTGTTATTCCTTGACTTTAGCAAAGCTTTTGATACAGTCTCGCACAGTATTCTTGCCAGCAAGTTAAAGAAGTATTGGATGGATGAATGGACTATAAAGTGGATAGAAAGCTGGCTAGATCGTCGGGCTGAATGGGTAGTGATCAATGGCTCCATGTCTAGTTGGCAGCCGGTATCAAGCGGAGTGCCCCAGGGATTGGTCCTGGGGCCGGTTTTGTTCAATATCTTCATTAATGATCTGGAGGATGGCGTGGACTGCACTCTCAGCAAGTTTGCAGATGATACTAAACTGGGAGGAGTGGTAGATACGTTGGAGGGTAGGGATAGGATACAGAGGGACCTAGACAAATCAGAGGATTGGGCCAAAAGAAATCTGATGAGGTTCAACAAGGACAAGTGCAGAGTCCTGCACTTAGGATGGAAGAATCCCATGCACTGCTACAGACTAGGGACCGAATGGCTAGGCAGCAGTTCTGCAGAAAAGGACCTAGGGGTTACAGTGGATGAGAAGCTGGATATGAGTGAGCAGTGTGCCCTTGTTGCCAAGAAGGTTAACGGCATTTTGGGCTGTATAAGTAGGAGCATTTCCAGCAGATCGAGGGATGTGATCATTCCCCTCTATTTGACATTGGTGAGGTCTCATCTGGAGTCCTGTGTCCAGTTTTGGGCCCCACACTACAAGAAGGATGTGGAAAAATTGGAAAGAGTCCAGCGGAGGGCAACAAAAATGCTTACGGGGCTGGAATACATGACCTATGAGATGAGGCTGATGGAACTGGGATTGTTTAGTCTGCAGAAGAGAAGAATGAGGGGGGATTTGATAGCTGCTTTCAACTACCTGAATGGGGTTCCAAAGAGGGTGGATCTAGACTGTTCTCAGTGGTATCTGATGACAGAACAAGGAGTAATGGTCTCAAGTTGCAGTGGGGGAGGTCTAGGTTGGATATTAGGAAGCACTGTTTCACTAGGAGGGTGGTGAAGCACTGGAATGGGTTCCCTAAGGAGGTGGTGGAATCTCCTTCCGTAGAGGTTTTTAAGGTCAGGCTTGACAAAGCCCTGGCTGGGATGATTTAGTTGGGGATTGGTCCTGCTTTGAGCAGGGGGTTGGACTAGATACCTCCTGAGGTCCCTTCCGACCCTGAGATTCTATGATTCTACAGGACTATTCTCAGTAAGTGCCCAATCAAGAAACTGGAGTGTCTTAGGGAATTGCTTGTATGACTTATGGTTAGCCAGTGAGGTAAAACCAAAGTCCTCCCTGTCTGTCTGGTTTGGTGTGTTTAGAAGTGGAGAAACTCCAGCCTTGGGCTGTAACTGCCCTTCTCTAAGCAATTTGTCCTGAACTGATACTCTCTGAAGTGTCCCACCATTGTTACAAGAGGCACCATCATTACACTATCTAATGTGCTAAACTCATTCATTCTTCCGTTCCTATGTTCGTTCTCTCTCTCACCTTGAACAGGGTCATGGTGGCGCTGTAGCACACGCTCAGGAGGAAGAGGGTGATGAAGACCGAGATGGTGGACCAGAGGCCGTCCAGCTCCTCGTCTCCGTCCTCATTGCAAAACTCACCTGACACGATCACCTCTGTTGGGGGGAGAGAAAGAGATATCAGCTCTGACTCAGCCACTGTTACAGAGAGAGCTCGGACTGTGCATCCAACACCAACCCGCCTATCCCCTTCTCTACCCATCCTTCCATCCCTCCACTCATCTATCTCTGGATACATCCATCCATCCCTGACCACAAACCATCCATCCATCAATCCCTAGACACCTCCATTTACTAATCCATGCCTGCACCATCCATCTTTTGATACATCCATGCATCCATGACCACAAACCATCCATCCCCAGAAACCATCCATCCATCTCTAAATAAATCCATCCATCCATCCCCACTTACCCGTCCATTCACTGATGACCACAAACCATCTATTCATCCATCAATCCATCCCTAGACACTTCCATCCATACATCCATCTATGCCTCTCCACTGCACTCCATCCATGACCACAAACTGCCCATCGATCCATCAGTCCATCCTTGGACACCTCTATCCATCCAACCATCCCGAGATGCAACCCTCCATCCATCCATCCATAGGTACATCCATCCATCAATCCATGACCACAAACCATCATCGCTAGACACATCCCTCCATCCATCCATCCCCACAAACCATCCATCTGTCCATGCTTCCACCGTCCATCTCTAGACAGATCCATCCATCCCTAGATGCACCCCTCCATCCATCCACCCACCCCTGCCTGCTGTGATGAAATGAAGGATGCAGAGCCTCCCAGCTCTCATCTCACTTGTCCCATGTGGTCGTGGCCCTACACCCTGGCACTGAAGCTTGGCTGCCTGTTGAATTTCTCTGTGCCTTAGTTTCTCTGCCTGTGAAAGGTGCCTCAGGATCCCTCTGAGGTGTGCGACGTGCCGGGATGCTGCCATGGTGGGGGAGCTCTCTAAAGACCAGGATGGATGGATTTCACACATGTGCCTCTATGACCCTGCTCCCAGTGTAACAAAACCCCCAGGAGTCACTTCAGATGGAACGCAGCCACCTCTGGGCCTGTTTATCCCGGGCTCTCTTGCCCAGGTGCAGCCTGTAGTTGCCTCGGCTGAGGGAGGTGGGGATTTTGAACCCTGTCACTTTTATGAACAGAGCCACAAGTATTTTAAGGATGGGATCTCAGGTCTCTCTGACATGACAGATGCTGCTCCCTGAGCATGGCGCCCCCTACTGAGCCCCTGCCCTAGGGATGTCTGGAGAACAGGTGCATGGATCTGTGTGGGTGCATGTTTGTCTCTCTGTGTTGTGTGTCTCTCTGTGGGTACAAACACGACAGCCCAGGTGGGAGGGTCCCTGGGTCATGCCATGTTACAGGTGTGTCCATCTGCCCTGGACTGAGCTCTCTCTCAGCCACCCCCCCACTCTCTTACTCTGTGTGCCCCTGCGCTGCCCCAGGATAACAGCCCTAACACTGCTGCTGCAGGCTACCCCCCTTTCATGCCAGGTGTGAGCTCTGTGCTCGCACTGGTGGGTTTGATTCCTGCAGCTTTGGGGCTGATACACACATGGGGGGCAGAGGGGACAGGTGTGTGAGTGAGGAGCTCGGTAGGAGACAGAGCTCATGTGCGGGGGCACAGGGGCATCTGCATCATCCGTTCCACACCACTGCCAGGGCCCCCATGTCACCAGAGCTAGTGAGACTTTAGGTGAGTCCCTGCTTAGTGTGTGCTCCAGATAACAGCCCTACTACTGCTGCTGCTTTGTGGGGACTGAGCCCAGGAGATGATCTGTGGTGTGGGGTGTTTGCTGTATGTTGTCCTATCTCCCCCTCCACAGCTGCTTTTGTGGGTATGGGGTGGAAGGAGACCCCTTAGCCAGGGCCGCCCAGAGGAGGGGCTCAAGTTGGGCAATTTGCCCTGGGTCCTGCAGGGGCCCCCACAAGAATATAGTGTTCTATAGTATTGTAACTTTTTTTTACGGAAGGGGCCCCCAAAATTGCTTTGCCCCAGACCCCCTGAATCCTCTGGGTGGCCCTGCCCTTAGCCTTCTAGCCAGCAGAGGAGAGTGTGTGGGGGCCAGGGTATTTTAATTACCTTCCCCCACTGACTGTGGCTGGAAAATACCCATGGGGCATCTGCTCCTCTCTGGGGTGGAAGAGGGTGTAGGGTAAATGCTGATCATAATACGGTGCCCCTCTGGATATGCATGGGATATAGCCTACAGAGGATCGTGCCTCAATGAGACGGCCATCTACCGATCCACCGATCCATCCCACACTCCATCCAGCCTTATCTTTAACCGTCCTCCATATCTTCCATCCATCCATATAGATCTATACCCATCCATCCATCCATCCATCCATCATCACCACTAACAATCCACCCACTCATCCTCACCCATATCTTCCATCCATACATGCAACCCCATCCACTTATCTATCAGCCCTTTATATATTATCCATCCCCAAACATCCATTACCACCTGTCCCCATGAACGCACTCAGTCGTCCATCCATCCATTGCCATATTCACCCATCCACTCATCCTCATCTATCTATCACTGACCATCTGTACCAGCCCATCCATCCGTCTGTCGGTCCATCCCCATCCATTCTCATTTTCCTATCACCATCCATCCCATCGGTACTGATCCATTAACATATGCACCCGCCCATCCATTCATTTATACATCCATCTGTCCCCACCCATTCTCATCTCTAGCCATCCATTTATCGCAGTCCATCTATGGCCATCCATGTATCCATCCCTTCATCCTTCAGAATGGGTACCCCTCCAACCTTCACCATAGATTTATCCGTCCATCCCCATCCACTTATCCATTCGCACCGCACCTGCGAACCATCCAACCATCCTTCCCTCAGTGCAGCGCAGTCTAGTGGGACTGGGTGGGACTCTCAGAACACCTGGGTTCTGTTTCTGGCTCGGTAACGGACGTAACCTTGGGCAGGCCCCTTCCCCTCTTGGTGTCTCTGTTTCTTCTCCCTCTTTCTCTATCTAGGTGTGAGCCCTTTGACACAGGGACTGTCTCCCATGGTGTCTGTGCCATACCCAGCCCAACAGGGCCCTATCTGAGCTGGGGGAGGAGGTGCAATTTAATTCAAATAATAATCTCTCTCTCTCTCTCTCTCTCTCTCTCCTTCTCTCTGTGATATCTGTTGGTCTATGAGTCCTTCCCTCTGAAGTATGTATGTATCCATCTAACGATCTCTCTGAACACCTGGCCTTCCAACAGAGCTGGGCGTGGATATGGGCTGTGCAGTATGTATGTGTGTAACTGTCCATCTACCCCCCACTCCATCACTGCTTCTGTGCTGTGTATTTACCCATGTATCAACCCAGCCTTCCTTCCATGGCATCTACCCATCCTTCCTTCCTATGGCACAACCCATCCTTCCTTCCATGACACCTACCCATGCATCTACCCAGCCTTCCTTCCAGGGCATCAACCCATGTATCTACCCATCATTCCTTCCATGGCACCTACCCCTGTATCTACCCAGCCTCCATGGTATATATGTATCCACCCATACAGGATCTGGGAACTGGCATCCCCAGCCTTATAGTATCTCAGTTTCTCTGAGCCTGCAACCTGGGACCTCGTCCACCTTGGGCGACCCGCAGATTTCACCCAGTCACACCACAACAAGGAGACCTGGGTGTGAGCTCAGACTAGTTCCATTTATTCACTTGTTGTCACTGAGGGCACAGAGATTATTTACAGGAAGCTGTACTGGACAGTGCTAGCAGTGGGGCTGGGAGGAGCCTTCTTCATTTACCAGAGACTTTGCTGATGCTGCGTTGAGTGAACTTCATCTGCAGGGCTTCGTGGGTGACCATGCAGGTGTAGATGTCCCCTCTGTTCCAGCTGGCCTTGCTGACTTTCAGCTTGCTGTAGAGAAAGAAGTTCGAGTCGCCGGCTCCGTCCTTGATGGTCGGAGTGGTGATATATTCCAAGCTCTCATCGGGTTTGTGGTTCTTCATCCACTGCACCGAGATGTCCTCGGGGAAGAAGCCCCGCACCAGACAGGTGAGGCTGATGGAGTCTCTGGAGCTGCTCAACTCCTCATTGTGGGGGTGCAGGAGGTAGATGCCAGGGCCAGAGCGCCTGCCTACGGTGGGTGGGGACGGAGGACACAGATGAGCCATGCGCATCACTCAGCTGGGGCTACGTGAGGAGAAGGATGGGGCGTGTGTGTGTGTATGGGGGGGAGGGGTGTAGGAACAGCCCCTCTCTCCTCCAGGATGGAGGGGCTGGGGACTGGGAGCTAGTAGTCCTGGAGCACAGCCTGGGGGATAGGATGGTCTCCATCTCACATGAGGATGCAAAGGGACCCAGGGCCGGGATCCCAAGTTGTTGGGGCTTTTCCTTAAAGAGCATCCCTCCCCACTGGGGGCTGGAATAGGGGAGTCACTCCCCTTAGGAAGCCTGCTCTCCTCCTACCTGGCTTCTTGGAGATCGATTTGATGAAGGGTGAGGGTAGCTCTGAGTGGTTCACTTTGCAGGTGAAAGTCTCTCCGGCCTCCCAGTCGCGGGTGAAGATGGGCATGGAGCTGGAGGCGGTGAAGGTGCTGTTGAGCTGCTCAGTGAGGGTCAGGGGTTCAGGGACAATGGAGCCCGGCTTCTCCCGGGACCAGACCACCTGGGGGCTGGAGTTGCTAAGCAGGTTGACCACCAGGCAGGTGAGCATGGGGCTCTGGGCCACATACAGAGCGGCGGGAGACGGAGGCACCAGGAAGACCTGGATATCGCCGGGAGACGTTTCTTCTGGGGACAGGAGAGCCCAGGTCAGCCGCTAGGCCTGGTCTGCCCTGCCAAGCCCATCCCAGTCTGTCCTCACCCCTCTCCCCCGTCCAGCCCAGCCCGGTGTCCCCCTCCCCACAGGCGGATTTACAGTAAATCACGGGGTGCCCTGGCACGGGGAACCCCAATGACAAGGGGCCCCAGGATGGGAAGCTGAGTGAGTCGGGCCCTGTGCTCAGCTTCATTTTTGGTGCCCCTCCTTGGGACCCAGCCGAGAAAAAGAACCTTCTCTGTTATCTACCCCCACTCCTGGTTTTCATTCTTGTTTTCGTCATCCTCCTCCTGTCAGTAATAGCAAGTAAAGTGAGGGACCTTGATTGGTTTTGTAGTTGAATTTATTTTTCCACAGAAAATCGCTTGAAAATAGCTGGAAATGGGGAGGGGATGCAGGAGCTCCCATTTGGTGCTCAGGGCAGAGGGGGGGAGGGGGGGTGCCGTAATCAGGGCAGGGGGTGTGGGGGTCTGGGTGTGTGTGAGGGGGGTGCAGGAGTCAGGGCTGGGATTGCAGGGTCTGGGAGGGAGTTAGGGTGAGGGAGGGGGCTCAGGCCTGGGGCAGAGGGTTGGGGTGTGGAGCGGTTACCTGGGGCAGCTCCATTTGGTGCAAGGGTTGGGGGTGGGGATGTGGGGGCGGGTGAAGGAGCTCCCATTTGGTGATCAGGGTGGGGGAGATCTGGCAGGGGTGCAGGAGTCAAGGCAGGGGTTGGGTGTGTGTGTGGGGTGCAGGAGTCAGGGCAGGGGCCTGGGGATGTGGGCTGGGATTGTGGGGTGCTCCCAGCCCCCTGCCCCTATGTGCGTTGTGGCCCCTCCCCCTCCCTCGAGGAGCAACCGGAGCACCGGCAAACAGCAGTTTGGTTGGGGGAGGCGGGGAAGAGGTGGGGGAGGGGGAGCTGGGCTGCCGGTGGGGGCAGAGCCTGCAGCAGGAGCCCCTCGAGCCGGCAGGACCAGATGCGGATTTACAGTAAAACCCAGGGGGTCCCAGGGCCGGGCAGCTGTGGGGGCAGCAACCTGGTCCCCGCACTCCCCCTACGCAGACCCCCAATCCCTTATACTGAGCTCCTGCACCCCCCACATTCCCATCTGCGCCCCTTGCACCAAATGGAGCTGCCCCAACCTCCTACCCCAACCCCTGCCCGCTCCTGCACCCTAACTCCTGGCCAGGCCCTGCAGCCCAACCCCCAGCCTGCTCCAGGATCCGAACTTCCACCCAGACCCTGCACCCCAGCCCGCCGCCAGCACCCCTCATCCACCTCCAGCCCCTGCCCTCCTGGCTGCTGCAGCCCCCACATCCCCACCCCGCCCCTCGCACCAAACGGGAGCTGCCCCAGGTACACCCTCCACACTCCAGTCCGCTGCCCCAGCCCTGACCCCTCCTGAACCCTAAGTCCTGGCCAGACCCCGAACCTCAACGCTTTTTTATAAAGGGCTCTTATCCCAAGCGCTTCACAGGAGTTAGCTAATGGCACAAACAGGATTTGGAAAGACCGTTAAGTGTCCGCCAAGACCCCCAGCGATTTTCAAGTGGTCTGTGGAAAAATGAGTTCGACTACAAAACCAATCAAGGAACCTCACTTTATTCTCATTTACTTGCTATTACTGACAGGAGGAGGATGAAGAAAAGAAGAATGAAAACCGGGGGAGGGGGGAGATAAGAGAGAAGGTTCTTTTTCTTGGCACGTGGGCCCAAGGAGGGCCCCAAAATGCGGCTGATCACAGGGCCCCAGTAACCCTGAATCCCCCACTGCCCCTCCTCTTCGTAGGGAGCCTAGTGCCGGCGAGCGTCACCTCCGCACTTGTTGGTGTGGCCCTGCGATTTGATGGGGGTGCCCGGCTGGGACACCTGGCACGTGTATAACTTGACCTTCCGCCAATCGGCCTTGGAGACAGTGACATTGCAGTGGGTGCTGTAGGTGCGGCCGTTGGCGTCCTTCGTGGTAAGGGCTGTGTCATTAGGAAGTTTCCTGGGCTCGCCGTCAACCATCCATTCCACCGTCAAATTCTCAGGGTAGAAGCCGGAGATTAAGCACGTGAGCTGGACGGGGTCTCGGTCGGTGTTGGAGACGATTTTCACCTTGGGTGTAATGAGGGCCTGGGGTTTGGGGGGCTCTGGGAGAAGGGGGACAGGTTAGTTTTTGTACAGACCCATCCTGAGCCCCCCCGCTCCCTGCAGCACGGCGCCCCCTGCTGAGCCCTCCGCTCCCTGCAGCCCGGCGCCCCCTGCTGAGCCCCCCGCTCCCTGCAGCACAGCGCCCCCTGCTGAGCCCCCCGCTCCCTGCAGCACGGCGCCCCCTGCTGAGCCCTCCCCGCTCCCTGCAGCCCGGCGCCCCCGGCTGAGCCCCCCGCTCCCTGCAGCCCGGTGCCCCTGCTGAGCCTCCCGCTCCCTGCAGCCCGGCGCCCCTGCTGAGCCCCCGCTCCCTGCAGCACGGCGCCCCTGCTGAGCCCCCGCTCCCTGCAGCACAGCGCCCCTGCTGAGCCCCCGCTCCCTGCAGCACGGCACCCCCGCTGAGCCCTCCCCGCTCCCTGCAGCACGGCGCCCCCTTCTGAACCCCCCGCTCCCTGCAGCACGGCGCCCCCTGCTGAGCCCCCTGCTCCCTGCAGCACGGCGCCCCCTGCTGATCCCTCCCCACTCCCTGCAGCACGGCGCCCCCTGCTGAGCCCCCGCTCCCTGCAGCACGGCGCCCCGCTGAGCCCTCCCGCTCCCTGCAGCATGGCGCCCCCTGCTGAGCCCCCCGCTCCCTGCAGCCCAGCGCCCCTGCTGAGCCCCCTGCTCCCTGCAGCACAGCGCCCCCTGCTGAGCCCCCCTCCCTGCAGCACGGCGCCCCCTGCTGAGCCCCCCCCACGCCCTGCAGCACGGCGCCCCCGGCTGAGCCCTCCCCGCTCCCTGCTGCACAGCGCCCCCTGCTGAGCCGCCCGCGCCCTGCAGCACAGCGCCCCCTGCTGAGCCCTCTGCCCCTATCCCTGCATTGCAGCCCCATCGCATCTCTTGGCGCGGACTCCCTTTTCATCCCTCCACCCTTGGTGCCTCCACACCCAACACTATCTACCTGCCCCCATTCACTCCCATCTCTCTGAGGTGTCTCTCCATCCACCCACCCACCCCGGCGACTCCACCAGCTCACAGCACTAGCAGGCTCCCAGCCTCTCTCCCTCCAGCAGTCACCAGAGCAGGGACCTGAGAGACCCCCAGCCCCTCCCTCCCCCCCGGGCCGCGCTGCGCCATCCCTACTTGGGATTTCCGTGGAGATGGTGGAGCTGGTGGGCTGGTGCTGTACGGTGCATCGATAGGTGTTAGACTCCCAGCTGCTGGCCGGGACGGTGACCTGGCTGCTGAGCGAGTAGAGGCCGCTGGAAGGTTGCAGCACGGAGGATAGGTCCTCACGCCCGAGGAGCCGACGTTCGGGCCCCATGTCACGGTGACCGGCTCAGGAAGTAGCCTTTGGCCAGGCAGCCGAAGGTGACCGGGAGGTGGTGACCGCCGGTGCAGGAGGTCAGGGGAAGACAGACGGGCCGTGGCACTAGCTGCAAAGGAGAGAGAGCGAGGCCATGAGACACAGCCCTCTGAGCCCTGCCCGCTCCGTGCAGCACAGGCCCTAGCGGGGCACTGGGGCCAGCACTCAATGCCGGGGAGAGCGTCCCCTAGCGAGCCCCACTCTGCTCCATTCACACAGCACAGTTTGGGGTGAGACTGTTGACAGTTGCAAGGTCTTACTAATGTCGGTGTGTAAGTGGGCACCTGAGATAGGCTGCCCCCCGTCTTCCAGGTTGTGTCACAGACTGAGCAGGATCAGGGCCCCCAATTCACTTGGTGCTAAACAAACCCAATGTGTGATCGGGGGCCCCATTACACTGGATGCTGCAGAGGGACACAATGACAGACAGTCCCTACCCCACAGAACTTACAGGCCAAATAGGCAAGATAAAGTAAGGGTCAGAGGGGAAACTGAGGCAGTGAGCGAGGAAGGGACCTGGTCACAGCAGGTTGGTGGCACAGCCAGGTAGAGAACCCAGGAGTCCTGTGTCCCACCCTCTGCTCTGTGGACTGGATGATGCATTGTGCTGTGCCGCTGGTCAGCAGTAACACGGGTTGATTTCACAGAGTGGAGGGTTGTTCCCAGTAATTTGCACTGGGTTTCTCCTGAGGAGCCAAAGAGAATTAGGTGCTGAAGTGGCAGAGAAATTCCCCTTGGAGAAATCATAGTGTCTGCAGCTAGAAAACAACCCAATATTTTGACCAAGGAACTGAAATTGGGGGACACTTCTGGGCTCTCGAAGACGTGTTGTACCACTAACGTTTGGGTTTTCAGGTCTCCAGCTGAAGATGTGCAGAAGTTATTCTAGCAATTTTAGCTTGGGTATGAATATTAAATGTTATATTCTCATTAGGCTCCTAGGTTCATTGCTAACATCCTCAGCCCCTAGTGGCCAGTTAGCAATTCTGTATCTCAAACACACGTCGTTAGAGTCCTGAGAACTCACTTGAGACACTGGTAGGAGGGACTGGGACTGTCCAATTGAACCCGGGACATATGGGCCCTTTGGGTTAGAGTTCGGGTTATAATTATACACGGGGAGGAGGATGAAGGGTTCGCGGTTAGGGTTAGGTGCTGGGGTTAAGGGCTATAGGTAGCTGGGGTAGAATTAAGGGCGATGGTTTAATGGTTTGGGTCAAATACCCTTCCACCCTCAAGTTCAATATTTGACGTGTTGTGATGGGATTTCTAGCCAATTTTTCAGCCATTCAACCTTCAGATACCAACCGGTTCTGCTGCCATTTCCCAGAGGGAGTTAGTGAGACTCTTGGGTCCTACCCCAAGGGGTCAGTTTGCCACGATGACTCATATTTCTGAGGCTGGGATGCTTGATACCAGAATGGAGACACAGAAACCCTAGTGCTCAGAGGGTCAAGGTGGGGAGGTTCGGGTTAGAGCTGGGGTTATGGTTAGGGGTATAATTGGTTGTTAGTCCTTGTATCACAGTGGTCTAGAAAACCCAATTTAGGACCAGGACCCATCGCACCGGGAGCTTTACAGAGAAATAACAATGAGGACTCTACTGATCCCAGCACCATTGCAGCCTGAGCAATCTAAAGTCAGGGCTCGGGGGAGAAGGTTGGGACGTTAGGGTTAGGGGTTAGGGGTTGGGTTTGAAGAGGGGGTCAGAGTTGGGGGGTCAGAGTTAGGGAGCAGGGGTTAGAGAGCCGGGGTTAAGGATGAGGCTAGGACTCTAGGGAAAGGGGGAGGATTAGGGTGCTGGGGTTAAGGAATGGGTGCATCTGTCGGGGGTTAGGATGCTGGGATTAGGGTCATGGTTAGGGAGCTAGGATGGAGTTGGGGGTCTAAGCAGTTGGGTTTAAGGTTTGGTTTAGGGTCATAGTTCTGGGGTTAGGGTAAACAATGTTCCCTCCCCCAAACTCAGTAGTCGACTGGTTATCACCACCCCTAGCTCACGACCTTTCTAGCCAGGTTCCCACTCAAGAAACCACTCGGATTCTAACCAATTGGGATGAAGATTTTCTGGACACTTTCCCAAACTCTGCGGGAGAAATCTCCCAAGAAGTCCAGCTGCCTCACTTTCTAGGTGCCCAGAGCTGAGGCGCCTTGGGGAGCACTTACCGGGGTCTGCATCTCCAGTGGGCTTTAGCCGGAGACGTCAGAGCTCGTTCCCCCGGAAAGGAAGCCCAACGCGTCTCCAGCTGAGTGCGCCGCAGAAACGGAGCCAGCTCAACGGCCAAGTTGGGAAGCTGAGCCCTGAGCTGTCGCCTCTGAGCTGCCAGTTACGTCCAGCCCCAGGCAGCCGAGCTCACATCTAGCTGTGCTGGGAATCCCCCTGCCCGGCTCTCAGCATGGAGCATGAGCGCAGAGCTGCTGGAGGGAGGCAGGGCCGGCTCAGGGAGACACGTTCCTGCACTCGCTGAGTTCAGGGGGTTCCCTCTGGCAAGGGACATGCCAAAGGGGAAATTTGTGCCTCAGTTTAGAAAGTTTTTGGCTGGAGACAATTAAACCCTCTTAGAAACAATTCAGCTGCTCCCCCAACCTCTAATTGCAGCCCCCCAACCCTGAGCGCCCCACGTCTGCTAATGGCCCTCAACCCTGAGCTCCAGCCTCCTGCTAGCCCCGCCCTGTCCCCCCACCATGCCAGTGCCCCTCACTCCCGACATGCAGTCCCCTGCAAGCCCAGCCCTGTGCTCCCCCCGTTCCACATAGATTCATAGACTTTAAGGTCAGAAGGGACCATTATGATCTTCTAGTCTGACCTCCTGCACAACGCAGGCCCCAGAATCTCACCCACCCACTCCTGTAACAAACCCCTAACCTGTGTCTGAGTTATTCAAGTCCTCAAATTGTGGTTTGATGACCTCAAGCTGCAGAGAATCCTCCAGCAAGTGACCCGTGCCCCACGCTGCAGAGGAAGGCGAAAAACCCCCAGGGCCTCTGCCAATCTGCCCTGGAGGAAAATTCCTTCCCGACCCCAAATATGGCGATCAGCTAAACCCTGAGCATGTGGGCAAGACTCACCAGCCAGCACCCAGGAAAGAATTCTCTGTAGTAACTCAGATCCCAACCCATCTAACATCCCATCACAGACCACTGGGCATATTTATTGCTAGCACTCAAAGATGAATGAATTGCCAAAATTAGGCTATCCCATCGTACCATCCCCTCCATAAACTTATCAAGATTAGTCTTAAACCCAGATAGGTCTTTTGCCCTCACTGCTCCCCTTGGAAGGCTGTTCCAGAACTTCACTCCTCTGATGGTTAGAAACCTTCGTCTAATTTCAAGTCTAAACTTCCTAGTGTCCAGTTTATACCCATTTGTTCTTGTGTCCACACTGGTACTGAGCTTAAATAATTCCTCTCCCTCCCTGGTATTTATCCCTCTGGTATATTTATAGAGACCAATCGTATCCCCCCTCAACCTTCTTTTGGTTACGCTAAACAAGCCAAGCTCTCTGAGTCTCCTTTCATAAGACCCTCACTCCCGACCCACAGCCCCCTGCGAGCCCAGTCCTGCCCCTCCACCCTGCACTGCCGGTGCCCCTCACTCCCGACCCGCAGCCCCCTGCTAGCCCAGTCCTGCCCCTCCACCCTGCCCTGCAGTTGCCCCTCACTCCTGACCCCCAGCCTCCTGCTATCCCAGCCCTGTGCTCCTCCCACACAGCCCTGCCAGTGCCCCTCACTCCCGACCCGAAGCCCCTGCTAGCCCAGCACTGCCCCCCCAGCTCTGCTGGTGCCCCTCACTTCCGACCTACAGCCCCTGCTAGCTCAGCCCTGCTCCTCCCAGCCCAGCCGGTGCCCCTCACTCCTGACCCGCAGCCCCTGCTAGCCCAGCCCTGCCCCCCCCAGCTCTGCCGGTGCCCCTCACTGCTGCCACGCAGCCTTCTGCTACCCCAGCCCTGCGCTCCTCCCTCTGAGCCCTGCTGCTGCCCCTCACTCCTGACCCACAACCCCTGCTAGCCCAGACCTGGATTCCCCGACCCATCTCTGCCGGTGTCCCTTAATCCTGACCGGGAGACCCCTGCTGGCCCAGTCCTGTCTACCCGGCCGTGCCCATTCCCCTCACTCCCAACCTGCAACCCCCTGCTACCCCAACCCTGGGGTCCACCACCCAGCTCTGCCAGTGCCTCTCACTCCCGACCTGCAGCCCCTGCTAGCCCAGCCCTGCCCCCCACAGTTCTGCTGGTGCCCCTCACTCCCGACCTGCAGCCCCTGCTAGCCCAGCCCTGGGCTCGCTCCCTACCGTTCTTTCAAAGCTGTTATCCCAGCTAATAGCCGGAGTGTGGGATAAGCACCTCTGTCCCCCCGTCTCTGCCTGGGGGGTGCACAGCCTGGCCTGTTACCCGTCCTGGCCTGGGCAGCATATCCAGCCTGTGCAGGGGAGCCGTGAGCTGCACCCTGCCCTGGTACTGGGTCCACACAGGGGACGTACCCCACTGGCCTTCATAGGTCAGAACAGAGCACAACACTCCTGGCTTCCAGGCCCCTGCTCTAACCTACTCCCCTTCCAGAGCCTGGGAAAGAACCCAGGAGTCCTGGCTCCCAGCCCCCGACTCTAATGGCTAGATCCACTCCCATCCCAGAGCTGGGGAGGGAACCCAGGCGTCTTGCTCCCCTCTCTAGCACACGCTTCACCCCATTTATCTCTGATGGGGTTAAAACACCCTCTGCACCCATGTGACAAGCCAATAGCAGCCACTTTCCTGGGATGGACTCACCACATCACCGGCCGCGTTGGGTCGTGGCCCGGCACTGGAGATTGGGGGCTTCTGTCCGGGAGTCCAGCTCTGCTCTGTGTCTGTGGCGGGGCTCTTCTGAGGTATCTTTGCCTGTCAGACATCCCCTCTCCTCCCCTTTCCCCCCCCCCCCCGCCCTGGAAGTCAGGATAATTATAGCTTGAGAACAAGAGATGACGCCCTCTGGGGAGCTTTCATTGTTACAGCTGGTGAGAAGGTGTGAAAATTGGACAGGTGGGTGAGCACAAGTGGCTAAAACCAGGGTGAAAAAACAACCTCGGTGTGACTTTCATTTGTGTAAACTTCCTCTTTCAGCCTGTTTTGTTTGTTTGTTTGTTGGTCGGTTTTCCCCAGAGATTCAGTTACGAAGGCCGCAGAGCTCAGAAAAGATTGAGGCCTCCTGGGGCGTCTTTTTGAGAACCTGCCATGTGGGAGGGTGAAGAAGGAGACTTTATGGCTGCCCTGGAACTGGGGATAGAACCCAGGAGTCCTGACTCCCAGCCCCCCCACCCAGGGCTGACGTGAAATGGCTGGTGAATGGAAAGGAGAGCAGCCCGCCCACCCCAGCCTTTTCCCCTGCCAGGGGCACAGACGGCTTCTACATGGGGCAGAGCCGCATGAACGTCACCAAGCAGAGCTGGGAGCAGGGGGACGTCTACACCTGTCAAGTGACCCACCCAGCAGTGGGAGCAGAACCCCCCAAGAAGAACATCAACGGGACCATCAGCCTGGTCAGTTCTCACCCTGTGTCTCTGGCACAATGGGGACAAGGCACCAAATTTACCTGCAAAGTGACCACACCCTGTTCTGGAGAACTAACCCAGGACATAACCATGAGCAATACAGGTGAGGAGCCCTGGCATCTCCAAGGGAAAGGCAACCGCCAGTCACTGTGAATTGGGATTAGAGGGTGAAACTCACCCCGCACACGTCCTAGGCAGCCTTTATGTCCCAGTTAAGCCCCCAAGTAGGACTTTAGCAGCGCCTAGGCCCTCAGCACAGGGGTGTGTTGCAGGTAGAATTAGTATTTCCCCTGTGAATCTCTCATTCTCAATCTCTCACTAATTTCCACTTGCACAGTTTTCCCAGGATTCCCTGCCTGATCATTAAATTCCAGCTTCTGCAAGAATTTCACTCCCTGGGCTCCCTGGGAAATGGGGATGTGGCCTGTCAGGGACTCTGATCTGACGTGTGTCTGTACTTCTTACCTCTGGAAATCCGGCTGGTGCTTGTCACCCACCATCTGGCCTTTCCGGGCTATTTCCGCTGAGACTCTCTCAGAGTGTCCAGTGGAGTTAGGTGCCCAAATCCCACTGAAGTACCCAAGGTGTCCAAATCCCTTAGCCAGCCTTTGAAAATCTCAGCTGTGTTGAGTTTTGGTGGGAGCATTTGAAGGAGGGAAGAGGCTCCATCGGAGTGAGCAATGGGTGGGTGACTGTAGCGGGGTGGTCCCCGCTCCAGCCCGGGAAGGGTTGAAGCAGCCCTGGGAGAGAGCTGAGGCTGCGGAGCAAAGCCTGGTCTGGCTGGGGAAGGCAGGAAGAGGTGGGGCCATGCCCCAGTCAGACCCAGCTGGTCCCTAGAAGAGGCTGCGAGCCAGGAGCCCAGTCAGACTCTCTCTCTGGCCTTTGCGAGGGAGGGGCCTGGCTGCTGGGGAGCGAACCTGAGGTAGAGCACGGCTGGGGGAAGGCCAGAGGAGCTGGGGAGCCCTGGCCTGGAACCCCGCAGGCTGCGGCCTAGTATAAGGCCGAATAGGTACTGGGGCTGCAGGGGGCAGCCCAAGGGCAGAGGAAGGCAGCAGGCCCAAACCCTCCTTGCCAGCGATGAGCGGCTGACACTGCAGCCTGCCCCAGGGCATGGGGGCTACTTGGTGACTGGCAGTAGCCTACGACTGAGGCGAGGTGGGGATGGGGCTGGGGGTTCCCCGGGGAGGGTAAACCCTGAGACTGGGGGGTTACTGCCAGGGGGCAGCTCCCCAGATAAAGGGGCACCGGAGTCCAGGGAGTGACACGGGGGCCAAGCGGCAGCGGGACACTGGCCTTGAGAGGGCGCTCCGGAGGCTGGAGAGCTAATTCCCGAGGTGACCAGCGGGCGCCTCAGGGGCGAGTCCTGCACCGTTACAGTGACCCCATGTGATGATGATGCATGGTGGAGACGTGGGGAGAAGAGGAGATCGTGTGGTTCAGTGTTTGGGGTGAGGGTTCAGGTTAGCGACGCAGGACTAGCTCAAAGAACCATGTCCATCTGCGTCACTGTACAACCAAGCTGAGGATAATGATCCTGAAGACGATCTCAAAGGAGATGACGATGATGTCGATGACAATGAAGAAGGAAATGAAGATGCTGAAGGAGAAAAGGAGAAAGAATGTCAGAATGCTGAAGGAGATGTTGAAGAGGATGCTAATGAAGGTTTTGCTCTGAAGAAGATGAAGATAAAGAGGAAGGAAGTGGTTATGAAGACAAGGGAGGTGAAGAAGATGAATATGTTGATGGTGATGAAGACGAAGATGATGATATTAAGTTGTTGCCGTTTAAGGTTGAGGATCTGGAAAGTCACTGTGCACTCTGCGGGGAAGGCTTGGGAGTTCATTTGAATTCTTGGGTGAAGGTCCAGGCTCTTTCAAGGGAGATGATGCTCAGTGGTTGGGTTTTTATTTTGCCTGGTCTAGCTTCACACATACCCGGAACAACTGCCCTCCCTGGGCCCTTCACACAGTGATAGCTGCTGGAGCTAAGTCCTTAACCTAGAGAAGCAAAGCAAGTCTTCTTCTCTTGCACCTCTTCCTTTTCATAGAAATCAGTAAGAAGGAGCCCTCAGTCACTGTCTCCCGAGCTTACCACGAAGACATCTCTGGAAACATCTGCGAAGCTAGCAGCTTTTACCCAGAAGAGATCAGCATCTCATGGTTGAAGAACAACTTCCCAGAGCTCAAGTCGAGTTACAACAATGGCCCCTGTGTCAGGAAGTGGCACTTTCTTTGCCTACAGCATCCTGAAGGTTGAGCAAAGTCAAGGAGAAGGAAATTACACCTGCGTAGTGCATCACCCGGCCATGGAAGAGCCCAAGAGTGTTGTGGAAAAGGTGTCCCTTGGTAAGTGGATTCTCAGAGGCAGGTATTAATTTGGGGATGTTCACACGCTTTCTTATCCCATCCAGCCAATGGCATGAACAACTGCATGACTCCAGGGGAGCTCTGGTGAGGAGGATGGCAATGAAGGATTTCTATCTCCATTATGATACCATCTTTGGTGAAACCAAGAACTGCACAATTTATTGCAACCTGAGCTGGGTGGGGAACGCCCCCTCCACTCCAATGTGGGAGAGTTCCCTGTATTCCCAAGGCATTATCCAATCTGAAATGCCCTAAGTAATGGGGATCCTAACCCACCCCTGGAAGAGATTATTCCACAGCTTCACAGACCCCATCACCACAAAAGGAAGTGCAGGAAAACTGTCCTAATTGCAAAAGGGAATTTAAGGGAGGGTGCAGAATGTAATCTCATTGGGCTGTGCTTTGGCCAAGACGTTGGGATGGACACTCTTGCTATTACAGAAAGTTCACGGAGGTCTTTCATGGCAGGGAGGCAGTTCGCTGAAAATTTTCTTTCCTTCTTAACCATGGATCCCCCTGGGAGCTGTTTGCTTCACACTTGGACATGGATTCCCACAGTTGCATATTCACAATTTTGTCCTTATGGTCCCTTCTTATTCCTCAAATTTTTTTTGGCACATTAGGAATGTCTTCATGGATCTGCAGCCATGACAGGCATCCTATTAAAATCTGTTCTTGAGGAAAAGATGAGCTGAGGTGGGGCAGATTCCGTATCTGATTCAGGAGCCGACAAATTCATACAAACAAAGGAGAGAAACCTCTCAGCTCGATTGCCCCACCGTGGGGCTTGGGCATCCATGTGAATCTGGACTCCCAGCTCCAGCAGGATCCACTTTACAAACTTGTTTCATGAGCCAGACCATGCATATCCTTCAGAGAACATCCAATAGAGGTCATTGTCCCTGGGTGCCAGGGATCCAATCAGTCTGGGCTCCCCCACTGAGATTTCTAAAGGAATTCAAGCTCTCCCCTCCCCCATCGGCTTGCAGTGGGAGCTGGGGGACTCATGCTCTGTGGGACCTTGGCAGACCATGGTGTGAAATATAAAGGGCCCTTCTGTCTGTGCAGGGAGTAGGGGTTGGGGAACACAAGATCCATCCTGAGCTGTGGGTGCCATGTGGGGTCTAGTGGTTAGATCGGGGGGCCTGGGTGCCAGGCATGGCCATGGGCAGGTCATTTGTCCTCTGTGTCCCGGCTGCCATCTCTGGGAAATGGGGATAACCATGCTGAGTTCAGGCGGGTCATCGAGCTCATGAATTTGTGTCTGGAAGGACGGTGAGTTGAGTAACCATGGCAGGTCTGTCCCTGGCCATTTTTTCCACAATGGGGCTTTCTCCCAACAAAACCGGAGACCTTCAGATTTGCTCCTGGGATCCAGAGACGAAAATAACCATAATGGGACTCAGGAATCCCAATCCCTCGATTGGCTGGAAAAATCTCAGCCATTGTTCCTGCTGCTCCATAACATGAGAGTCCCGCCCCTTCCAACAGGGAACCCAGTGCCCTATTTACAAGTCCAATGATGCTCAGCCCCTTTCCCAACAGCCCCTGGGCTTTGCACCCCTGAGAGAGCGGCACTCAGTTACCACCTGGTGCCTGTTGACATATTTGCTCAGCCCAGCCCTCAACGCCTCCTCCTGCCCCCACCAGGTGTCAGCAACTGTAATCAACACCCTCTGGAGGTGTCTCTCCTTTCCCCTACCCTGGAGGACCTCTACATAGCGCAGAACGCCACCATCAGTTGTGTGGTGAGTGGCATGGAGACCCCCGGCAGCCTGGAGGTCTCCTGGAACCAGGGTAGTGGGGGCCCATTGGCCGTGGTCTCCAGGGATCCGGTGCTGCAGGAAGATGGCACCTACAGTGCAACCAGCATCCTGTGGGTGTGCGTGGAGGAGTGGCAGGCAGGGGAGGATTTCACCTGCACCGTGAAGCACCAAGACTTCCCGTCGGCGATTGTCAAGACCATCTGCAAGAGTCACAGTAAGAACTCGGCCTTTCCCCTGTAGGGGGCGCCAGCTCCAATCGGGCCGCAGGTGGGGGGAGTGGCTGGCACAGGGTGTGGGGAATGGGACGCGGGATTTTCTGTCTCTAGGGGGCACCAGCTCTGATCTGGTTTCAGGTGTTTGGGACTGGGAGTTACAAATTTGTGGGTGGGTCAAAATATGCAAATTGATGAGACAGAAGGGGACAGAGAGTCAGGACTCCTGGGTTCTTTTTCTGTCTCTGGGAGGGGAGTGGGATGTAGTGGGTTAGAACAGGGAGACTGGAGTCTGGGACTCCTGGGTTCTAGCCCCTTTTCATGGAAGGGATTTGGATCTAGTGGGTTAGTGTGGCCCGAACTCCTGGATTCTGGCTATGGGTCTGGGAGAGGCGTGGGGGGTCTAGCGGGATATTGCAGGGGGATGAGGGTGGGGGATGGTAGCCAGGACTCCTGGGTCCCAATCCTTAGCATTAACCTCTCACTGTTTCTCACGGCAGTGGTCTCCCTCTGTGCCCCTTCTGTCTACATTTCCCCTCCTCACGCTGAGGAACTGGCTCTCCGGGAATCAGCCACCATCACTTGCCTGGCCTCCGGCTTCCGGCCCAGAGCCATCTTGGTGACATGGACCCAGCAGGACCGGCCCGTGCCCCAGGAAGCCTACACCAACATCGGCCCCGTGCGGGAGGCTGGGAAGGAGGAGCGCTACTTCATCTACAGCAAGCTCAATGTCTTGGCGTCCGAATGGGAGCGGGTGGACACCTATGCCTGCGTGGTGGAGCATGAGGGTCTGCCCATGACCTTCATCCACCGGAGCATGGACAGAGCCTCCGGTAAACCCACCGCCGTCAATGTCTCTGTGATCTTGTCTGACACCGACGTCACTTGCTACTGAGGAGCAGAGCCCGGCGGGCTCCTCACGGCGTATCTGAGATCGCCATGGAACCTCGTGGGGTCTGGGATAAGGGTGTGTCTTCTGGCAGAGAGTGTCCCTGTGTCTTATCTACCCACCCACGCTTCCTTCCACAATATCTAGATGTATCCATCCACCCTTCTTCCTTTCTCTCTAGCCATCCTCCTTTCATTATCGATTGTCTACATCAATTCATCCTTCTGCAGGATCCATGCATCCATCCTACCCTCTGCAGTACCTGTCTCTTTGATTCTACCATATCCATCCATTCGAACATGGAAAATCAGGCAATGTCCTCTCTGCATCCATCCATCCTCATGCAGTGCATGTTTCTACCTGCCCACCCCTCATCCATTGTTATTGATGATATTGCAGCTCCTAGATGTCCTGACTGAGGTTAGGGCCCCATTGGATGGGCACTACATGAACACACATAGAGCAAACATCCTGGAACCAAGGAGCTGATAGTCTAAGCAGACAGAGACTGGAAGGGGATATTTTGACAGAAAGGGATTAAATTTGGGACTCTAAAAAGGAGTGAGACACCGAACTCCCACTGCAATTGTGAGTTTATTTTATGGGCACCTAATATTCTAAGAGTCCTTTAAAGACCCCAGCCTAAGTGGCTTGTCTCTTGTCATACTTCAGGTCAGTGAGAGAGGTGGAAATAGAGCCCTGATTTCCCATCTCTAAGACTTGTTTCTTAACCATTGCACCTGTCTAGCAATGTAGCCCTAGCCAGTCTGGCATCAGAACTTCTTGGACATGCGTCCTCACCGGACCACATTAGGTGAGCGTCAGAGCCCCCAGGAATCTGGTGTTATGTCTGCCGGGAGCTAGGCGGCGGGTGAGACTGAGTTAGGAGCCTCCATTTCCACCAGCTCTATCCCTGGATGTATGAACACAGGGTGGGGTGCAGGGGAAGTGATTTCACCTCTGTGTTCGGGGTTAGGGAGACCGATACTGGAACAGCATTCAGTTCTGGAGGCAACATGCAGTGACAGTCAGAAAAGGTAACAATGGTAGGAACCATTAGGAAAGGGACAGATAATAAGACAGTAAATCTCATAATGCCACTGTATAAATCCATGGTATGTCCACAGCTTGAATACCACGTGCAATTCTGATTGCCCCATCTCAGAAAAGGTGTATTAGAAATGGAGAAGGTACAAAGAGGGGATAAAATTGATCATGGGGATGGAACAGCTTCCGTATGAGGAGAGATTAGAAAGGGTGGGACTTTCCATCTTAGAAAAGAATTGACTAAGGGGGAATATGATCGAGGTCTATAAAATTGTGAGGCGTGTGGAGAAAGTAAATAAGGAAGTGTTATTTTCCCCTTCACATAACACAAGAACCAGGGGTCACCCACTGAGATTAAGTGGCAGCTGGTTTAAACAAATGCAAGGAAGTATTTCTTCCCACAACAGAGTCAACCCGTGATAATGGAAGGATGACAATTGGGAATGAGGATATGAAGGTAGATATTACCACGTCCGAGGTAGAAGCCAAACTTGAACAGCTTAATGGGACTAAATCGGAGGGCCCAGATAATCTTCATCCAAGAATATTAAAGGAACTGGCACATGAAATTGCAAGCCCATTAGCAAGAATTTTTAATGAATCTGTAAACTCGGGGGTTGTACCATACGACTGGAGAATTGCTAACATAGTTCCTATTTTTAAGAAAGGAAAAAAAGGTGATCCGAGTAACTATAGGCCTGTTAGTTTGACATCTGTAGTATGTAAGGTCTTGGAAAAATTTTTGAAGGAGAGGGTAGTTAAGGACATTGAGGTCAATGGTAATTGGGACAAAATACAACATGGTTTCACAAAAGGTAGATCGTGCCAAACCAACCTGATCTCCTTCTTTGAGAAAGTAACAGATTTTTTTAGACAAAGGAAATGCAGTGGATCTAATTTACCTTGATTTCAGTAAGGCATTTGACACGGTTCCACATGGGGAATTATTAGTTAGATTGGAAAAGATGGGGATAAATATGAAAATTGAAAGGTGGATAAGGAACTGGTTAAAGGGGAGACTACAACGGGTCATACTGAAAGGTGAACTGTCAGGCTGGAAGGAGGTTACTAGTGGAGTTCCTCAGGGATCTGTTTTGGGACCAATTTTATTTAACCTTTTTATTACTGACCTTGGCACAAAAAACGGGAATGTGCTAATAAAGTTTGCAGATGACACAAAGCTGGGAGGTATTGCTAACACAGAGAAGGACCGGGATATCCTACAGGAAGATCTGGATGACCTTGTAAACTGGAGTAATAGTAATAGAATGAAATTTAATAGTGAAAAGTGCAAGGTCATGCATTTAGGGATTAATAACAAGAATTTTAGTTATAAATTGGGGATGCATCAGTTGGAAGTAACAGAGGAGGAGAAGGACCTCGGAGTATTGGTTGATCACAGGATGACTATGAGCTGCCAATGTGATATGGCTGTAAAAAAAGCTAATGCAGTTTTAGGATGCATCAGGCGAGGTATTTCCAGCAAAGATAAGGAGGTGTTAGTACCATTATATAAGGTACTGGTGAGACCTCATCTGGAATACTGTGTGCAGTTCTGGTCTCCCATGTTTAAGAAGGATGAATTCAAACTGGAACAGGTTCAGAGACGGGCTACTAGGATGATCCGAGGAATGGAAAACCTGTCTTATGAAAGGAGACTGAAAGAGCTTGGCTTGTTTAGCCTAACCAAAAGAAGGTTGAGGGGGGATTTGATTGCTCTTTATAAATATATCAGAGGGATTAATATTAGGGAGGGAGAGGAATTATTTAATCTTAGTAACAATGTGGACACAAGAACAAATGGATATAAACTGGACACTAGGAAGTTTAGACTTGAAATTAGACGAAGGTTTCTAACCATTAGAGAAGTGACGTTCTGGAACAGCCTTCCAAGGGGAGTAGTGGGGGCAAAAGACATATCTGGCTTTAAGACTAAGCTTGATAAATTTATGGAGGGGATGGTATGATGGGATAGCCTAATTTTGGCAATTAATTTGGCAATTGATCTTTGATTATCAGCAGGTAAGTATGGCCAGTGGTCTGTGATGGGATGTTAGATGGGTTGGGATCTGAGTTACTACAGAGAATTCCTTCCTGGGTGCTGGCTGGTGAGTCTTGCCCACATGCTCAGGGTTTAACTGATCGCCATATTTGGGGTCGGGAAGGATTTTTCCTCCAGGGCAGATTGGCAGAGGCCCTGGAGGTTTTTTGCCTTCCTCTGCAGCATGGGGCACGGGTCACTTGCTGGAGGATTTTCTGCAGCTTGAGGTCTTCAAACCGCAATTTGGGGACTTCAATAACTCAGACATAGGCTAGGGGGTTGTTATAGAAGTGGATGGGTGAGATTTTGTGGCCTGCATTGTGCAGGCGGTCAGACTAGATGATCATAATGGTCCTTTCTGACCTTAAAGTCTATGAGTCTATGAGTCTATGAACTAGTGGTCAGGGGATGTTGTGATGGCCAGAAATATAGTTGGGTTCAAAGAAGAATTAGACAAGTTCATGGAGGATAAGTCTATGAAAGGTTATTAGCCAAGATGGTCATGGATGCAGCCCTAAGCTCTTGTTGTCCCTAAGGCTCTGCCTGTCATAGGCTGGTTGAGTACGATAGCAGATGGATGACTCAATAATTGCCCTGATCTGGTTATTCCCTCTGATACCTCTGGCATCAGCCACTGTTGGAAGACAGGATACTGGGGTAGCTGGACCATTGGTCCCATGCACTGTGGCCATTCTCTTGTCCAATATTCAAAAGAAGGTTGAAAAATTGGAGAAGGTGCAAAAGCGAGCTAGAAAAATGATTAGAGGGCTGGAGAAAATGGCTTCCAGTGAGAGACAGGAGGAGAGGAATTGGCTGAAAGAGACATTCAGGAGATGGCTTCATGGATATGTATAAGTACCTCCATGGGGAGAAAGTACCGGGCAGTAAAGGTCTGTAACTTAGTATAGAGAGACTTAAGAGGAGCCCATGGCTGGACAGATACAAATGTAGAATAAAGCACTGCGGGGTGGGTCAGGGTTGTGCTGACACTGCAGATTCAGTCTGCCGGACTGTCCTGGGCCTCACCACAATGCGGCCTAATTGCCAGTGTCTAAGTGGCAGCCCTTGGGTTCTGGGCTGTGTGGCCTAATGGGCTGAGACAATACGGCCACCCATGAGCACAGAGCGGTGTGGCCTAGTGCCCAGGGTCAATATATCAGCCCTCAAGTGCAGGATTTTGTTTCCTAGGGGTTAGAATGAACATAGCGGCCCTTGAGTGCAGGGGAGCGTGGCCTAGCAGCCAGGGTGAATAGAGAGGCCCTCAAATGCAGGGGAGTGTAGTGTAATGGCCAAACCCAGGGGCCGTCACCAGAGCGGGTGATGGTCAGTGTAGGGAGACAGGGGCCCACCCAAATCCACCGGGTCCTGACCCAGGGCCCTAGCAGTGGTGGAGTGGTCCACCCCGGGGTCAGTGGGGAGTCATAGACTCATAGACTCAAAGGTCTGGAAGCGACCTCGAGAGCTCATCTAGTCCAGTCCCCACACTCATGGCAGGACTAAACATTATCTAGCCCATCCCTGAGAGGTGTGTGTCTAATGTGCTCTTAAAAACCCCCAATGATGGAGATTCCACAACCTCCCTAGGCAATTTATTCCAGTGCTTAACCAGCCTGACAGGAAGCTTTTTCTAATGTCCAGCCTACACCTCCCTTTCTGCAATTGAAGCCCATTGCTTCTTGTCCTATCCTCAGAGGTTAAGGAGAACAATTTTTTCCCCTCCTCCTTGTAACAACATTTTATGTTATTGAAAAGGGTTATCATGTCCCCTCTCAGCCTTTTCTTTTCCAGACTAAGCAAACCCAGTTTTTAATCTTCCCTCACAGCTCATGTTTTCTAGACCTTTCATCATTTTTGTTGCTTTTCTCTGACTTTCTCCAATTTGTCCACATCTTTCCTGAAACGTGGTGCCCAGAACTGGACACAAGACTCCAGTTGAGGCCTAATCAGTGCGGAGTAGATCGGAAGAATGACTCCTCGTGTCTTGTTTACAACAGTCCTGATAATACATCCCAGAATGATGGTCACTTTTTTTGCAACAGTGTTACACTGCTGACTCATGCTTAACTTGTGATCCACTATGACCCCCAGATCCCTTTCTGCAGTACGCCTTCCTAGGCAGTTATTACCCATTTTGTATGTGTGCAACTGATTGTTCCTTCCTAAATGGAGTATTTAGCATTTTTCCTTATTGAATTTCATCCTATTTACTTCAGACCATTTCTCCAGTTTGTCCAGATCATTTTAAATTTTATTCCTATCCTCCAAAGCACTTGCAACCTCTTCCAGTTCAGTATCATCCACAAACTTTCTAAGTGTACTCTCTATGCCATATTCTAAATTGTTGATGAATATATTGAAGAGAACTGGACTCAGAACTGATCCCTGCGGGACCCCACTCGTTATGCCCTTCCAGCATGACTGTGAACCACTGATAACTACTCTCTGGGAATGGTTTTCCAACCAGTTATGCACCCACCTTATAGTAACTCCATCTAGGTTGTATTTCCCTTGTTTGTTTATGAGAAGGTCATGAGAGACAGTATCAAAAGCCTTACTGAAGTCAACATATATCACGTCTACCACTTCCTCCCTATCCACAAGGCTTGTTACCCTGTTAAAGAGAGCGAGCAGGTTGGTTTGACATGATTTGTTCTTGACAAATCCGTGCTGTTACTTATCATCTTATTTTCTTCTACATGTTTGCAAACTATTTGCTCCGTTATCTTTCTGGGTACAGAAGTTAAGCTGATTGGTCTGATTAGTCTGTAATTCCCTGGGTTGTCCTTATTTTCATTTTTATGGATGGGCACTATATTTGCCCTTTTCCAGTCTTCTGGAATCTCTCCCATCGTCCATGACTTTTCAAAGATAATTGCTAATGGCTCAGATATCTCCTCAGTCAGCTCCATGAGTATTCTAGGACACATTTCATCAGGAAGGGGTCCCCAGTGGAGCCCAGGCTGGTGGTGAGTGACAGAGGCTCCTACTGAGTGGTATCCCATGTAGTATGAGTTGGGAGAGTTTTACTTAGTCCCCATGAGATGCCTTCATTCCCCATGGTGCTGCTACTGCCCAGGAGCTGGTCCCAGCATGGCTCAAGCTGGCATTGACTGGGAAGATGCTGCTGTCTGATGGGTGTGCCTGGCCCCACTGAGTTCTGCACTGGCAGGTCTCAGCCCAGTTCCCTGGCTGGCCAAGGGAGTGGGAGGGCATGCTCGGGGAGGCGTGTGTAGTGCCGCTGGCTGGGGTTTGCAAAGGAGCCAAAGGGCGTGAAATTTAATGGAAGTTGGGGGCTGAAATCCCCGAGGCTGCAGCCCACCCAGTGTCCCCTGGCAGGGAACTCTCTGTCTCTGGCCCTGGACAGGAGCTCCTGCCAAGAGCACAGACCGGAGCTCCCTGCTGTGCCCACTCAGCTCCTTGGCTTAATGAAGAGGCCTCTCTAACCGGCCCGTTTATCTCCTCCCCAGCTCCTCACTGCCCAGTGGAGGACCAAGGCATCGATGCTGAAGGAGGAGAGGAGGAATCTGATGGTCTCTGGACACCTGTTGCCTTCATTGCTCTCTTCCTGCTCAGCCTGTTGTACAGCGCCGGCGTCACGCTGATTAAGGTAACAGCAACCGCTACCTTCATGGTCACGTGTCACTGCTTCCAGCAATAACCAGTGCTCAGTAATCTATCCCACCCCATCAGCATGCAGCCACCAGCCATCAGCCATCCTCGGGAACTACTCAGTCACCCACATTCAGTGGTGAAATTCAGTGAGGACAAACGCAAGGTAACCACTTGGGAACGAACTACCAGTAGCCCACATGCAGAATGGGAACTGACTGCCTAGGAAGGAGCACTGCAGAAAGGGGTCTGGGGTCGTAGTGCATCACAAGCTAAATATGAGTCAATAATGTAACAGTGTCGGGGAAAAAAACAAATTCTGGGATGTATTAGCAGGAGTGTTGTAAGCAAGACACAAGCAGTAATTCTTCTGCTCTGCTCCGCGCTGATTAGCCCTCAACTGGAGTCCTGTGTCCAGTTGTGGGCGACACATTTCAGGAAAGATGTGGAAAAGTTGGAGAAAGGCCCTAGGAGATAAGCTGTCATGGGATAAAAGGGAAGGTCCTTTCATGGATTGAAAACTGGTTAAAAGACAGGGAACAAAGGGTAGGAATTAATGGTAAATTCTCAGAATGGAGAGGGGTAACTAGTGGTGTTCCCCAAGGGTCAGTCCTAGGACCAATCCTATTCAATTTATTCATAATTGATCTGGAGAAAGGGGTAAACAGTGAGGTGGCAAAGTTTGCAGATGATACTAAACTGCTCAAGATAGTTAAGACCAAAGCAGATTGTGAAGAACTTCAAAAAGATCTCACAAAACTAAGTGATTGGGCAACAAAATGGCAAATGAAATTTAATGTGGATAAATGTAAAGTAATGCACATTGGAAAAAATAACCCCAACTATACATACAATATGATGGGGCTAATTTAGCTACTGAGTCAGGAAAAGATCTTGGAGTCATCATGGATAGTTCTCTGAAGATGTCCATGCAGTGTGCAGAGGCGGTCAAAAAAGCAAACATGATGTTAGGAATCATTAAAAAGGGGATACAGAATAAGACTGAGAATATATTATTGCCCTTATATAAATCCAAGGTATGCCCACATCTCGAATACTGTGTACAGATGTGGTCTCCTCACCTCAAAAAAGATATTCTAGCACTAGAAAAGTTTCAGAAAAGGGCAACTAAAATGATTAGGGGTTTGGAGAGGGTCCCATATGAGGAAAGATTAAAGAAGCTAGGACTCTTCAGATTGGAAAAGAGGAGACTAAGGGGGATATGATAGAGGCATATAAAATCATGAGTGATATAAAGAAAGTGAATAAGGAAAAGTTATTTACTTATTCCCATAATACAAGAACTAGGGGTCACCAAATGAAATTAATAGGCAGCAGGTTTAAAACAAATAAAAGGAAGTTCTTCTTCATGCAGCGCACAGTCAACTTGTGGAACTCCTTACCTGAGGAGGTTGTGAAGGCTAGGACTATAAGAATGTTTAAAAGGGAACTGGATAAATTCATGGTGGCTAAGTCCATAAATGTCTATTAGCCAGGATGGGTAAAGAATGGTAGAATGGTGTCCCTAGCTTCTGTTCGTCAGAGGATGGAGATGGATGGCAGGAGAGAGATCACTTGATCATTGCCTGTTAGGTTCACTCCCTCTGGGGCACCTGGCATTGGCCACTGTCGGTAGACAGATACTGGACTAGATGGACCTTTGGTATGACCCGGTACAGCCATTCTTATGTTCTTATGAGAGCGACTAAAATCATTTAAGGGCTAGAAAACATGAGCTGGAAGGTAAGATTGAAAGAACTGGGGTTGTTTAGTCTGGAACAGAGAAGACTGGGGTGGCCGCAGTGGGGGAATGACATGGTAACATCTTTGAAATACATAAAAAGTTGTGACAAAAAGGAGGGTGACAAATTGTACTCGTTATCCTGTGAGGATAGGACAAGAAGCAATGGACTTAGATTGCAGCAAGGGCAGTTTAGGTTGGACACTGGAAAAAACTTCCTAACTGTCAGGCTGGGTAAATACTGGAACAAATTGCCAAGGCAGGTTGTGGAGCCTCCATTGTTGGAGGTTTTTAGGAACAGGTTAGAAAAATACCTGTCAGGGACGGACTAGTTATTACTTAGTCCTGCCCCCTGTCAGGAGACGGGACTAGGTGACCTCTCGAGGTCTCTCCCTGTCGTACATCTCTGTGATTTTACGGTTGTCAGAGGCTCAAACCAAAGTCAAAAATTAGAGCCCAGGTTTAGGACCAGGTTACCTGGAGAGAAGAAAGCCTGGGTCCAGGACAGGAGCCGGGCTGGAGCCAGACAGAAGCTGGGCTGGAGCCGGACGGGAACAAGGCAGGAGCAGGGCTGGAGCCAGATGGGAACAAGGCAGAAACAGGCTGGAACAATCCAATACAGCTGCTATCACAGCCCTGGGGAAATGCTCTGGGCAGCTGCTTAACTTCTGCTGGGCTCATGAGCCAGTTGCTGACTCTGCCCAGCAACCAGGGTGGAGCGGATCAGGCAGCCAGCTACAGGCCAGGTGCGCATGTCCGGTTACCTGGGACTTTCTTTGCTGCCAGCCCAGATTCCTCACAGTGAGCAATGATCAATCAGAGATAATCAGAAAAGCTTCTTGTGACAGACCCAGGACAGTGGGGTCCAGGAGTCTGGTAGAGGGCAAATATACTGGTCACTGGATGAGTAGTTTTCTGTTCCCTGAGTGACCAGAGCAGGGGCTGCACTAGAGTAATCAGGAACCTGCTAGAACCAATTAAGACAGACAGGCTGATTAGATCACCTGCAGCCAATCAAGGCAGGCTAATCAGGGCACCTGGGTTTAAAAAGGAGCTCACTCCAGTCAGGCAGGGGGGAGCCAGAGGAGAGGAAGTGCGTGTGAGGAGCTGGGAGCAAGAGGCACCAGGAGCTGGGAGGGAGAGGCTGTGCTGCTGGAGGACTAAGGGGTACAAGCGTTATCAGACACCAGAAGG
The DNA here is from genome assembly GCF_016161935.1 of Mauremys reevesii. Lineage (NCBI taxonomy): Eukaryota > Metazoa > Chordata > Testudines > Geoemydidae > Mauremys > Mauremys reevesii. The sequence continues at coordinate 4,259,037 of NC_052635.1, forward strand.
AAGATCCTGTGGTGAGGATAAAGAAGGTGTTGGGAGGAGGCCATGGGGAAGTAGCCCAGGGAGGTGTAGCTGTCACGCAGCTGTTACAGGAGGCACTATAGACAGCTGCAATCCACAGGGCCCTGGGCTGGAACCTGGAGTAGAGGGCAGGCCCGGGTTCCCCCCAAACCTCCCAACTCCTGATCAGACACAGGAGAAGATGACCCAGACTGTGGGGAAGATCACTGAGGTGAGCAAATCTGCCAATAAGCGCAGGACCCACCAAGGTAGAGGAGGAACTTTGTCACATTATTTATTAATAATCAACCACCCGTCATCACTAATTAGCGAGTTCCCATCAAGGTTGATTCAGCAGTGATCAATAAATGAGAATCAACAGTCTATTATCAATTCCAATAATTTATCACTGAGAAATCAACAATCATGGATTGGCTATCTCTGGTCAGTACCTAGTGATCCGTAATTAATTATCAATAATCAGCACTCACAGATCAGTAATTAATGTTAAACAATGAAGGATCAATAATCTGCTAGTAATTATCAACTGATAATAATCACTTATCAATAATCAGCTATTAACGATCAATGACCAAAAAGGAATGGTCACTAATTAAGAAGCCAGAACAAATGTTCAAGGACCAAGGAGCGTCAATCACTAACCACTCAGCCATGATCACTGAGGATCCGTAGTGGGGCCCAGATACACCAAGGGCCATAGGAGCCTGTGAAGCCGGTTCTGTGGCGGGGACCTGGTGCCGGGGCCTGGAACCAGAAGCAGGATCGGCTTAGACAGCCGGGGCTCCCCAGCAGGGCCGCCCAGAGGATTCAGGGGGCCTGGGGCAAAGCAATTTCAGGGGCCCCTTCCATAAAAAAGTTGCAATCCTATAGAACACTATGATCTTGTGGGGCCCCCGTGGGGTCTGGGGCAAGTGCCCCACTTGCCCCCTCCTCCCGCCCCTGGGCAGCCCTGGGAAAATAAACATTTAAAAACCTTCCGTATCTTGGCACAAACCCAGTTTTGAGAAAACTTCTTTTCAAGTCACCTTTCCAAGGTATCACTGGTTCCCAGCATCAGCTAGTGCTAAAAGGCACCAAAGCTCATTAAAAGGGTTGGACATTTTCCGTCAAAACTTTTTTTGGATCAAAAACTAGGGGGTTTTAAAAAGCAGAAAAAATCAGGGACAATGTCTGCTTTCCTTCAAAATTTGTTGTGGTTTTTTTAATTGAAAAGCTGAAATTAGTCTGCCAAAAGCTGAACATGGTTTGGGGTTTCAGGCAGCGTGTGGCCAAATATTTGCTGCTTGCTGTGTTTGTTTAAAGAACAATAAAAAAATTCTGCTTAAAAAATCCAAAACTTTTGAACCACCTTGGCTTGTGACCAAACGCCTGAGCCCATCAGGCAGAGATTTTCCAGGTTTCTGATACTCTGTTTCAGAGTAGCAGCCGTGTTAGTCTGTATCCGCAAAAAGAACAGGAGTACTTGTGGCACCTTAGAGACTAACAAATGTATCTGAGCATAAGCTTTCATGGGCTACAGCCCACTTCTTCGGATGCATAGAATGGAACATATAGTGAGGAGATCTATATACACATACAGAGAGCATGAAAAGGTGGGAGTTGTCTTACCAACTCTGAGAGGCCAATTAAGTAAGAGAAAAAAACCTTTTGAAGTGATAATCAAGATAGCCCGGTACAGACAGTTTGATAAGAAGTGTGAGAATACTTACAAGGGGAGATAGATTCAATGTCTGTAATGGCTCAGCCATTTCCAGTCCCTAAGCTGATTGTATCTAGTTTGCATATCAATTCCAGCTCAGCAGTTTCTAATTGGAATCTGTTTTTGAAGCTTTTCTGTTGCAAAATTGCCACCCTTGGGTCTGTTATTGAGCGACCAGACAGGTTGAAGTGTTCTCCTACTGTTTTTTGAATGTTATGATTCCTGATGTCAGATTTGTGTCCATTAATTCTTTTGTGTAGAGACTGTCCAGTTTGGCCAATGTACATGGTGCAGAGGGGCATTGCTGGCACATGATGGCATCTGTCAATTGGTAGATGCAGGTGAATGAGCCCCTGATGGCATGGCTGATGTGATTAGGGTCCCATGATGATGTCACTTGAATAGATATGTGACAGAGAGTGGGCATCGGGCTTTGTTGCAAGGGTAGGTTCCTGGGTTTAGTGTTTGCTGTCATAGGTGTTACCAGTGTGGTGCTCTGCTTTCTCCAATGTTGATATCACTTCGGCAGTGCGTGCATGTGTGTTCCTCTGTGTGCTGCTCCAGCTCTGCGCAGATAGCTGACACAGGAGACTCGGACGAGAACCCACAATAACCACAGAGTCTGTTAGTAAGATGCAAGTCACGTCGACTAGGTTTATTGCGACCTCGGACACAATGCAGTTCCCCGTAGATTACTTAGTCTACCGGAATACTACTAATAGGTGCCTCTTGGCAATGGACTCAGCTCAGTCAGTGGTGGACTTTCCACTGCCCCCTCGGCCGGACAAAGACAATGCTACCCAGGGATGCATTCTTATACACAGGTACAAACAAGTTACACATCACTCCTGACGTATTGAGGTGCAACCTCCCTCTACGTAGTAAGGCAGCCGCTTCTCACCTTGTACATGTTGGTTTGATCAAAACAACTCCTATCCATCATATTACCCTTTGCCCCTGTCATTGGGATGGGCCAGCCTCTGTTCTTGCCAGTTATCTGTCACTGGAATGTATGTAAGTATGTGAATATTCTGATATCTAGTGTTCAGTACCTTTTAGGTACATATCTTCTTGCAGTCAGCCCTTTCCTTGCTTCTGTGAACCATTACTTTAGTTCACAGGCCTCAGGCCTCAACTGGGCCTTTTATCAGGGCCTACACTTACTACAGTGTTTTTGTTCAGTGGTGTGTGGTTGCTGGTGAGTATTTGCTTCAGGTTGGGGGGGGTTGTCTGTAAGCGAGACTGGTCTGTCTTCCCAAGATCTGTGAGAGTGAGGGATCATCTTTCAGGATAGGTTGTAGATCTTTGATGATACTCTGTTGGCTTCCCTTGACTCATATCTGTCTCCATAACCCTTCGGTTCATTTAGCTTAGAACATAAGAACATAAGAATGGCTATACTGGGTCAGAACTAAGGTCCATCTAGCCCAGGCATCCCCGTCTGCCGACAGTGGCCTAATGCCAAGTGCTCCCATTGAGTGGAACTCTAACAGGTAATGATCAGAGTGACTTCTCTCCAAGCCATCTATCTCCACCCTCTGACAAACAGAGGCTAGGGACACCATTCCTTAACCATCTGGCTAATGTTTATTAGTCTGGACTAACCCACGCATTTACTCTGTTTCTCCTAGAGATTGGCTCCCATGGAACTCTCACAAACTGGAGACGGTTATTGTGGGTTTGTCTTTAGTATAATCTTGGTGTACATACTCCACGAACTGAGCATTTGAGCTTGTTCCAGGAATCTGGGTGAGCCTATGTTTGTGAAAACTGAAATGCCTTAACAAATAGCTTTCACGATGTGAGCTGGACACAGGATGCTGAAAATTAAATTAACGCAGGCTCTCAGGCATCAGGGCTGGGACTTCTCAGGGATCCATGCGGTTATTATCAGGGCTTAGTGTGACTATACAGCCTCTGCACTTCAAACCCTGATTTGCCTTGTGCATTTATAGTAGTAGTGTTAACATATACCAAAAAGTGTTTTTAATTTGCTAAGATGGTGGGGTGTTGTACTCAGAGATTGCTACCCATGTGAAAGGTCACCAGGACAAAAGTTTGCAGGAACCACTGAATTAACTCCCTCTGGAGTCTCAGGGAATGCAGGTGGGGTCTCCCTTGGTAGGGGTTGGGAAGGAGGTAGTGGGTGTAGGATACTGCTCACTTCTCAGGTGATCCGTCCCCATGGAAAAATAACAGCTTGGCTTCTTGTGTTTAAATAGCTGCCTGCAAGCCTCAAACTGCTGAATGAGCTTAGGTGAGAAGGCTGTGCCTCCTCAAAACAGCCTCTCCGGGCCCGCCCCCCTACATCTGATCCCCACCCACTTCCTGCCCCTGACTGCTCCCCTCAGAATCCCCCAAACCATCCCTGCTCCCTTGTCCTCCCACCATCCTCCCAGAGATCCCACCCCCACCCACACCCTGGGACCACCCTGCTCTCAATCCTGGACTGCCCTGGACCCTCATCCACTTAAGTCCTGATGGACCTCCTCGGAATGCCCAGCAATCCAACCCCTGTTCCCTGTCCCCTGACTTCCCCAGAATCTCTGCCCCCTCCCTGTCTCACAGAGACTTGTGCCACATCTATATCACCCCCGCGATGCCAGCTTACCCTCGCCTCTTCCCTCTCCCAGGATCCTCAGTGTGCACGCGTCCAGGAGTGGCCCTGGACAGTGCTGCAGCGGCCTGGCTCCAGCAGGGCCTGAGCTCCCGCGCTCGCCCGAGACTGCAGCCCACACCCCTTACCGAGCGTGGGAGGAGCTCAGGTCTCGCTGGGAGCCAAAGGCCACGTTAGTTCTGTCCCAGGGCCACTCTTGGGCCAGAAAAGCGCTGAGGCGCTGGGATGGGGGGAAGGTGGAGGCAGGGTCGAACGTGATTCTCGTGAGGGCCTCTAGTCCGGAGCCCGGGCTGAGCAATTGCTCTCATGTTTCCCCCTTTGGGTGGGCCTGCTTCCCTGGGGTTGGAGCAGTGGCACCCGCTGGGCAGGCTAGCCGTTCTGAGGTGGTTTGACAAGGCGGGTGTCTTGTTCAAAGTTGAGCTGCTGCTCAATGCAGACATCCTACTTGGCAGGACGCAGGCGATGGCTGGGCCAGGTCCATGGCCCAGGCTACGCAGCAGGATAGGCTGAGCATCCCAGTGGCCCCTTCTGGCCTGCTCTCCCAGTGTAGATGCTGCCTGCTGAGCCCAACACTGGGTCCAATGGCACTGGCCAAATCTCTCTGCTCTCTGTGTCCCACAGGTGCGGTGAGCGCGGCTGCCTGGCCTCTAGGAGGTGGACAGCACTGTTTCTCATCTCTCTTAATTCCTCCCTCCATCGCAGTCCTCCTCGGGCTCCTTGCCCTCTCTCCCGGACACCTGGAGGGACCATGTCTCTGCCAGCAGCTTCAGAGGGTGCGATGAACCGTCACTGAGATGGCTGTCTGAGGCCTGCAGAGCCCAGAGCAGGGAGGGCAGAGTCCTTCCCCGACATCCCCAGGGGAAAGCCCATGCTGGAGCTTGAACTCATCCCTGTACCCCTCAATCCCTTCACCCCGCCCCATGGCAGGGACTGG